>NC_064808.1:1781540-1819599 GCF_023721935.1 Panthera uncia | reverse complement strand
TGTGTGCCTGTACGTGTGTGTGTGCATGAGTGTATGTGTGCCTGTACTTGTGTGTGCATGAGTGTGCGTGTGTGCACATGCGCGCATGTGTGTGCGTGTGCACACCTGTACAACCAGCTCCCCGTTTGTCACAACACCGACCTCTTCCTTCCTAGGCTCAGAGCCAAACTCCGTTTCCCAGCCTCCCGTGCAGTCAAATGCAGCCTCCGAGGAACCGGGACGGTCGGGGAAGTGACGTGCCCCAGTTCTCTACGCCCTCACCCTCTGGGCAGGTCAGGGGACCCGGGGAGGGCTCCAGAGCCCCGGGGCAGCCCGGCCACCGAGCGGAAGGGGTCTGGGCCCCTGGAGACTGTGTGGAGCAGAATGTCTGTGTCCTCGTCCCCGTCGGTCCAGCGGGCTGGTTTGAGAGAAAGAAGTCCAGCGTCTGCGTGTTAAGCACCTGATGTCTGGAGGTCTGTTTATCGCTCCAATTAGCTTAATTTACCCCAGCGAGATGAGAGCGTGCCAAGTTCCTTATGGTAGGAGAAAAGGAGGGGAAAGCCGTGATCAGGGACAACAACGAAACCTCCAGCCTTCCAGCGTTTCATAACTGTTTACGTTTACGGATTGATTCGGAAAGAGTCTCCTCCAGCCCAGGAATCGCTCAAGTTCAGCATTTCCTTCACTGTCTTTTTCTCCTCTTATGTTAACATAAAACCACACGACGTTGGTTTGCCAGCGGCCCGTGTTCCCCGACCCGCTTCCGTCCGTACGCACAGACCCCGTCACCTGTCACCTTCTGGAGAGGCGCGTGCAGGATGTGACCCAAGGCTCACTGCAGCCACTCTGGGGCTGGTGTCTGTGCTTTCCCAACACCTGACGTCTTTATAAGGAGTAAGTTTTGTAAGAGATGGTAAACGACGCAGAAGACAGAACGCCTCAACGCCGTCCTGCCCTCCTGAAAGCCACACCTGTGTTGCCGGGCGGCCCGCGGCCTGCCGGATCCGCTCTGGAGCATTTTCCGGAGGGTGTGGCATCTGGCTGACCCCGCTCGTGGGCGACAGGTCAGCAGGATGCACCCCAGCACCCCCAGGCCTCGCTCTGGACGGGACAGTGTCCTGCCGGAGCTGCTCCCCCCAGACAAGCGGAGACCCCGCGCTCCGAGGTACTGAGGCAACATAGCAGACCCCACGGTGCCGGGAGGCGGGGGCCTGACCTGCGCAAAGCGGGGGACACCGGCCACTTCCTCTGATCCTGAGAGGACCCCCTCCCCACCGCGGCCTCTGCCCGGGGACTCTGCTCTTTAGCACAAAGGGTGGACGCAGAGCTCCGGGCCCGCCCCCCCCGCCCGAGCACCCCGCAGGCCGTCCACACCACCCACTGCTCCCACTGCCTCCAACCTGAAGCGCGCAGGGTCCACACCCGCACACGACCGACAGAGATGAGGAAAACAGAGAGCGTGAGATGACCCACATCTCACCCAGGTGCCCCCTGAGTCCCACCCCAAAGGGGAGCCCAGGGGAGAAAGGGCTGTGCTCAGAGACCAGGTCACCTGACGCACGGACACAAGAGAACTGCCACCACTGGGTGCCCCTGCTCGGCCTGGCCGTGGGTCTGCCAGCCTCTGACTGCCTCTCTTGGTGTCACCGTGTGCCCCAGACTCCGCCTGGCCCAGCCTGACGGGTCCCCCCCGCACCCCACAGCCCACACCCCACACCCCGCACCCGGGGGTGCTCACGGTCTCGGGTGACATATTCCGCCTCCCCCACGGCACCAGCGCCTCACACAGCGGCTCCGACAACCCCAGCCCCGCCCGTGTCCCCACGAGCCGACCCTCCAGGCAGCGGCCACACAGGCAGGCCCACCAGCAAGGACCCAGGGGAACCAAACGAGTGCAAGGCAGGGCACACGCCGGGGCCGGGGCCAACGAGAAGCCCCGAGGGCTACCGGGGCCGCCCCAGGTATGGGGCCCAGACCCTGAGGGACAACTGGGAGTCGGCAGTGGGCGGTGCAGGGGGGGGGCAGGCCGGACAGAGCTTGCACAGCCTGGCAAGTGAGGGAGCACGGGACACCGGGGGCCGTGCCCCACTGAGCGGAGGAAGAGGCAGGGCCCCCTCGGGTGCCGGAGGCCCCGCCTGCCCACGCGTCCGCTGTGTGCATGTCCCCGGCAAGGCTGGTCCCCGTGCCCTCGAGCCCTGGGCTCCCCCGCCCCCCGGCACACAGCAGGTGCTCAGCAAGGGCACCGAGGTGCCAGCGTGCAGGCGAAGGCAGCTGGTGGGGAGGAGGGAGGGCGGAGCAGGCACACGCCGTGTGGGGCGCCACCAGGACGGGCCGTGCAGAGGCCGCCCGCAGGCACGCTTGGCATTGACCGAAACGAGCAACGGGGCCTACCGTCTGCTGCAGGTCCTGGATGAGGATGCGGATCACCACTGCGTGGCCCTGGCTCTCCTCCATCCTGGGGGCGCTGGGCTTCTCCGCCGTGGCCCGGATGGTGTCATAGATGGTTTCTTCTTTGGAGCTGTCCGACTCCGACCCCACGGAGTAGTCGGAGAAGCTCTGGGCCATCTCGTCCTCGCTGGACGTCGGGCTACGCGGCATGGCTGCCCTGCGTCTGTAAGGAGCGGGGAGAAGGAGAACAAGGAGGCAACGTGAAAAGGGCAGGCAAACCCCAGCGCTCGCGGAGGCCGGCGTCCCGGGTTCACGGCCCTGCACGGGCGGCCGGGCCACCGTTGAGGGATGCACAGACCTCCGAAGGCGGGGAGAACTCGGCACCCCCAGTGCTCTCCGGAACCCCGGGTCAGGAGGCGGCCAGGACCCGCGTGGGGGCCCACGGGCTCTGCCCAGAGCTGGGAAACCCGGCACACGGAAGGAGCCCTAACTAGCGGAGGCCAGGACCAAAGCTCACGGGGACTAGCCGAGGAGCCCCGGGGGCAGCTGGAAGCCTCCCAAGGTAAGGAAGAAAAACTCCCTTTTGTCCTTCTATGAGGACAGAGCAGCAGGAGAGGAAGAAACGCAGGCTCGGGCGGGTCACAAAGGTACCAAGTTCATGTGTAATAACCCCTCTGCTTCAAACACAGAGCAACGATAGGTAACTGCAAAAACAGAACAGAACAGAAAGGCAAGACCAGGCTCACAGGGGAGATCGTCTCCGTGCCCAGGACTCTGGCGGAGCTGAAGTCATGAGCAGGCTGATGCGGGGAGACCCGGGGGCCCCCAAAAGTCTGTGGCAGCTAGAAGTACAGCCTTTGTGCCACCAAGCAGAGGCTCCCCAGCAAAGACCGGGTCGGGGCGCCGACTGGCCCTCGGACCACGGCCGCTGAAGGGCAGAGAAGGCTGTAGACGTAATTCTGGGAGCAGGCTGCCGAATGATGCCCCCATCTCTGTGGGCAGGGCTCCGGAGAGGTGAGGACAAAAGCCGGGGGGACCCCAGGGGTGCCGCGCCAAAGCAGCCAACACCACTTGTACGTGAACTCTGTGAAGGAGGTCAAGTCCCTGTGCACACAGAACGTGGGCAGGTTGTTCCCTGCAAAACCGGGGCTATCCTGAGCACCCAGGGACGTAGGCCACCCTGACCGTTCAGGGACGGCCTGGTTAAGTCCTGGCGTCTTCCCGCGGAGGGCACAGCTGTGAGTGTGAAGGGCCCCCCCCACACACATGAGGACCCCATACCAAATACCCAGCCATTTGCAGGAGGGAGGGGGACAGGGCAGCACGCCTGCCATCTGGCCCAGGCTCCAGGCCCGGCAGGTGCTGGGGTGCGTGGCCCCCACGCTCGTGTTTCGTGACCCTGGGAGGCTCAGGGAAGCCCCAGGTGGGGCACAGATCACCCAGGGCCAGCTCTGTGTTCATCGTGGGAAAACCGGCTCGCACTGTTTACTTCCAGAGTTCGTTTAACGACAGCAAACACCCTGTGGAAGTTTCCACTGCTCTGCCCGTGGGGTCAGTCCTGGGGCGCAGGCGGCCACCAGGGGCGCCCCCCCCCCAAGACTTTCCCGGGGTCACCAGACACCCAGGTACACAGGAGGCCCAAGAAAGCAAAGGAGCCCCTCCAGAAATGCACCCCCTCGCCAGGGGAATGGAGAGGCCGTGACCAGGGTCAGGGGCTCCTTACTGCCCAGCGGGTCTGCACCGTCCTTGGGGAAGGGGCCACCATCGCGTGGCCAACAGACCCTGTTTTGTTTGGCCCGCACGGGGCTTTAAATGTTTGCAAACCTAAGGATTTCATATGAGAAGCCAGATTTCTGGTTTGTGGTGACCATCGGGAGGCTCAGGCGATGCTGGGGACAGTGGCGTGGGCCCCAGGGGGCTCTCCGGGCTCTCCTGGTTGGTGGCAGTTACCTCCCGGCCCTCGCACCACGAGTGCAAGAGAGAGTCCGACCAGAGTCATCTGTTCCCTAGACCACCCGCAGAGGGTCACCGGGCCAGTGAAACGATCGCCCCAATCACCCAGGAGGATCCTTGGTTTTCGGTTAAAATCCCCAAAGTTAACGCCAGTGTGATTCCGAATTAAAACGTCAGAGCCGATGGGTCTTTTCTGTGGTCACTGCCAGACGTCTCTGTGATTCGAGCTTCCCGTTCCCCCATCCAGAGGACTGCAAAATCTGGTCAGAGGCAAGAGGGCTGTGGCCGGGGACAGGACCTGGGTGTCCCTGGCTCCAGCCCGGCCAAAATGCAATCACCATCTCCCCAGGCAAGAAAGAAGAGCCTAACGTAACTGCGCAGAATACCCTACGCACGGCCTCTGTGATTCAGAATAGTCACAACTAGGGTGCGGAAATCATCCGATGACGTAGTTATTTCCGCATCGCGTGCGAGTAATCGTAATGTTATAATAAGTAACATAAACGTTCACTTGTAAAGACGTCGTAATAGTTGCACACACATCACCACTTGCAACTATGTCCCAGGTTCCGGCGACGTGTTTCTAGAAAAGCCGCTCTTCGTCCCGGCTGCAGAGAAGTCACCCGGAGGAGTTTCAGAACAAGAGAAGCACCAGAATTTCTGGGTGGATCGGTCGGGACGCGGTCTCGGCAGCTCCCCAGGGGACCGCGGCCGCACCTAAAAGAGCTCAGCGGGGCCACGGGGGCGCAGACGCAAACCTGCCTTTTCCCGGGGGTGAGGGACAGCGGAGAGGCGCGGCGTTCGCAGCCTCGGTGGTCAGAGCGGACACAGCCGACGGGTCCGTCCGTCACTCGGGGCTCCCGGGGGGGGGGGGGGGGGCGCTTCCTGCCCTGACGGGGGTCCGATAAAGAACTACGTCATCCGCTCCTCACCGCGTGCCTGTGCTGCTTCCGGACCCTGCAGGGACCAAGAGACACAGAGAGGACACAGTGAAGGTGGCCTCCCACTCACAGGACAGCAGGGCATCCCTGTCTGATGGGCAGGGACGCCGTCAGGCTTATGGGAAGCCAGGCCCAGGTGGAAGCGAAGGGGGCCGTCCCAGGCCCACCGGGCCCACCAGCTCTCCCCACGAAGGATGGGCGCTGGCCCCAGGGGCTCGCGGTCGGGCCTCGAGGGTCAGCATCCGCAAGACGGGCAGGCGGACAGCCCCCAGCAGAAGCGGGCGCAGTGCGCGCCCGTCTGAGACGGTTCAAGGGCCGAGTTACTTCCGCGGGGGGCTCACGCAGGATCCCAGCCCCGCTTCCTAAGGTGGCGGCCAGGGCACTGCTCCCATCTACGCCCGCCCTGGCTCCCTTCCTCGAAAGCCCTCCGCAGCCTCGATGTGAGCTGCTCCCCAGGGTCACCCTGCTCGGGCGACACTTCAGCGTCCGTGTGCATGGGGGCTCTGCTTATTCGCCGCCACCCCCCTCAGCAGTGGGGACACCGTGGGCCCTCAGTGGACAGGGAGAGAAGGGCACAGGGGCCGAAGCACAGGCCCCGAGGTGGCCGGATGGCTCGGTGAGCTCGGCCGCGGCTGGCGGGCAGGCAGTTTCACGGGGGACAGATTCGGGCACACGCTCGGCCAGGACACTCATGGGGAACTCAGAGTCCCTAGCGGTCACTTTACCAGCCCCGCAACACGTCTGCTGCTGGACCCACCGGGCCGGTGACCGTCAGGGACACGCAGGTCTGAGCCGTCGGGAAATGCGCACAACGCCCACGGGGGTTTACTTTCCAGAAAATTAAAGAAGGCGGGACGGAACTCGATGGTGCTCACACCAACTAGAGTCAAACTTGACTCCGGAAACAGAAGCAACGGCCAGAAGAGGAAGGGGCTCCTGTGACCCACGGACCTCCGCACGCGGCCCCCGCGCAAGGGCGCCTCACACTGGCCCGGGGTGACACCCGCGAACGGACGCGCCTGCCACCAAAGTGCGGGCGCAGGAGGCCCCACTGGGCGGGTCTGAAGAGGAAAAGGCCTGCGCCCTGGTCCTTCGGAGGACGGCCCGGGAGCTCGGGGCGCAGACCTGAGCACAAGGTCCTGACCTGAAACGGGGCTTGAGCCACGAGACGGGCAGGCCCGTGGGAAAGGCAAAGCCCTGGGAAAACATTTAATTATTAACTCCCGGGAGGACGGCCAGGTGGCAGAGAAGGCGCCCGGCCACATTTCATCTCGGGTCAACAATAAATACGTTTTACTGGACGTATTTCCCGAACATCGCGTGGGACGCGCTGCCACGGAAAACTATGTTCGTCTTTATTCTTTGTTCGTCTGCCATTCAAACGGAACCGGGCGTCCTGCATCTTATCCGGCAACACCGTGGGGGTCAGAGGGGCCACGGGGGTTCTTCACCCCACAGTGAGGTGGGCAGGGCAGGTTCCGAAAGCCACAATGCCACGGAGCCCAGCCTCGCTCGGGAAGTCAGTGCCGGACTGGGGGAGGAAAGGTTGCCCCCGCCACCCCCGGGCAAGCGTTTCGGCACACCGACCTCTGGGGAGGCTATAAAAACACAGGTCAGTAACGTGCACTGACCCCCAGAACGTGTTTTTCTCACCCACCCCCCCGGGGAGCCTATTAACAAGGAAAAACAGGGGTGCCTGGGGTGGCTCGGTCAATTAAAGCGTCCGACTTTGGCTCAGGTCACGATCCCACAGTTTATGGGTTCAAGCCCTGTGTCGGGCTCTGTGCTGACAGTCTGAGCCTGGAGCCTGCTGCAGATTCTGAGTCTCCCCCTTCTCTGCCCCTCCCCTGCTCACGCTCTGTCCTCTCTCTCTCAAAAATAGAGATTAAAAATAAGAAGAAGAAAACACAAAGCACCCTATATACGCGACAAGCTGTCAGCAGGATTTTGTGATTCCACGTTTACCTCACTCAAATGTATAAAATTCACTCATCCTCAAGGCAGGGAGACCCCCAGGGGGCTGCACGGGGACCGCGCACAGACGTGGACACATGGGGTCACCGTCGTGGCTGCAGGAATTGGCACCAAATGCTGGGGGCACCCAGGCTGCCACACGCATGGTTTGGAATCGCCCGCCAGTCGGCGTGAGCTCTGGGCTGCAGGGAGTGGGGGGCCGGGGGCAGGGGGGGCGGGGGCCGGGGAAGAGCAGCCGGAGGGGCCAGGGGAAAGAATCGCCCACCTACCCAGGTTATCTTGGCATCTGTGGAACCAGTCTCCCGAGTAACATCTCTGTTCCCATCCCCGCCGTGTCTGTGGATAAACGAGGTCTGTCCTCTCCGTCCCGACACCCGTTGGTGCCACCCGAGCTCCTTCCCTGGTTCCCCGAGCCCTTTCATCAATCCAGCCCCGGTCAGGCCGGCAGACGGCTGTGGCTATAATGATACACGTAACCACGTGCGCGACCACAGCTCACGCTGTGGACGGGACAGAACTCGGCTGACCTACCTGATTCTCTCACGTAAATACAGAAAAGTGGAACTATATGAACGTGTGGCAAAATCTTCAAATGTTTTTATGAAATAAGTAAGTAAACTTTTTTTTAAAAGGCCTAAGTAATGAACACCGAACAGATTATGCTTTGATGCAATATTTGGGGCACCCGGGGGCTCAGTCGGTTCACCGTCGGGCTCTTGGCTTCGGCTCCGGTCATGATCTCACCGTTCGTTAACTGGAGCCCCACAATGGGCTCTGCGTGGACAGCACGAAGCCTGCGTGGGATTCTCTCCCTCTCTCCTCTCTCCCTGCCCCTGCCCCTCCCCCCTCCCTCTCTCACACACACACACACACACACACACACGCACGCACACACAAAATAAATAAATAAACATTTACAAAATAAATAATTGGGGCCTCTGGGTGGCTCCATCAGTTAAGCATCAGACTTTGGCTCAGTTCTCAATCTCACGGTTCGTGGGTTCAAGCCCCGCGTCGGGCTCCGTGCTGACAGCTTGGAGCCTGGAGCCTGCTTTGGACTCTGTGTCTCTCTGCCCCTCCCCTACTCACACTGTGTGTGTGTGTGTGTGTGTGTGTGTGTGTGTGTGTGTGTATGTCTCAAAAATAAATAAAAACCTTAAAAACTTGACAATTAAAAAAATAATAAATAAATAACTATTATTATGTTCTTCTACCTTTCTGTATGGTTACAATGTTTTTAATTAACAGTGGCTGTAAAAATCCAATGACTATAACCTAGGATCTGCCTCCTAGTGGTTTTTTGGACACAAGTCCCTGATCAATCAAGTCGACTCCAGATTCTGAAAGGAGACGCGTGGGTGAGGCCGAGGGGCGCCCAGTGTGGTCCAGGCACAGCTGATGCTTCCGGAAGGGCTGAGGCGCACTGACCCCAAGCGCCACACCCTCACAAGAGTGTGGTAGGCAGGAGGGTATCATTACGGCTTCTACTCAGATAAGGGCAGCCAGGAAGGGACCTGCCCCGGCCCCAGACCCTCGTGACGCCAGCAGGGAGGGCGCCTCAGCTGGACGGCCCAGACGGGACGGGTGGGTTCCAGATATGCCCTTGGAGCCGCTCCCAGGAAACCCCCAAGACAACCCGCCCTGGGCACCAAGGAGCTTTGAGCCTGAACTGCCCGCGAGAAGGGGAGGGCAGTGTGCGGCCCCAGAAGGGGAAAGCGGGTCGATTCCCTCCCGTCTGGGCACCAAAACACGCCCCTCGTCCACACAGCGGCTGATGGACACCAGGAGGCGGGATGCAGAATGTTGGCATTTATGGATATATTTGTATATGCTTTTAAAGCGTGGACCTTAACGTTTACAGCAGTCGTAGGCTTACGGGAGGCTGGGCTGCCAGGACAGAGTTCCCACAGGCTCCCTCTGCCCCCGCTCCGATTTAACAAATGCATTATTGTTCACGTCCTTCCTCAGGCAAGCTTCCCGCTTTCTCCCTTGGACCCTGACCCGCCAGGGAAAAGTTCAGCTGGTTCCTCGTCTCTGGCTCTCACGAACTAGCCGCCCTCGGGCTCCAAGATGAAACGCAAAATCACAATATGGTTGCACGGCCTGGACGGGCAGGGCATTCCGGACTCAGGGGCGGGTCCCAGCCCCAGCCGTCTAGCTGGCCTGCCCCTGCCGGGCTCTGGCCCCTGTGCTGGGAATGCCCGGAGAAGGCGGCACGGCCCGAGTCCTCCTGCCCGATGCACGCTGACCTACCACCGAGGAGCATTGGCCAAGATCCCCCCCCCCAACCCCCGCCCGCGGGGTTGGGAGGGAGGCCGGCCTTCCCCAAGTGGCTCCAGCTGGGGCAGCGCTGTCTGTGGGGCCTTGCACAGGGCGGACACACCTTCCAGACGATGGGTTCCCAGCGGCCAAGTCTAATTACCGGGTCTGGGAACCAGGCGCCTCAAGGAAAATTACAGAGCTCTGAGATTTCCAGGGGGAAACGAATGTCACCGAGATCTGAAAGCTGGGATGTGTCTGTTATGAAAATGCTTTTACAATTCCCAACCCCAAGATGGGCCCTTGCCGGCTTGAAGGCCACGTGAGAGGCTCGGGACACCTGCTGTGCGGTGGGCGGGGCTGCAGCCACCCCCAGGCCTGCCGTCACCCCTGATGACAGTATTTAAGCCGAGGACAGCTTTCCTTTAATTCCTGTTATTGCCACGGCTGTGGGACTCTGCCCGTCCTCTGCACCCACGACCTTGGCCATCCTAAGAGAGCGTCTGGAGAAAATACCTCCCCGCTCTGGGGAGTTCAGAACGGAGGTGCCAACCTCCTGGCGGGAGACGCCCTTCCGGCACCCTCTCCCCAGCACGGCCCGCTGCCCCCCGCCCCCCGGTGCAGACAGTGACCCACGCAGCAGGCCCGAGAGTCCATTCTGAGCAGCCTGTCAAACCCCACGGCGGGACCTGTGGGCCCAGAGATGTCTGTCCTCAGGCGCTTTAAGCTCAGCCTGTCCAGGGGCCCGGCCAGGGCACGGGTGACACCTCAGACACTGTCATCTGGCTCTTCTCGGGAGCAGAGACCTCTTCTGTGTGAGCAGCCCCCCCACCCCGGGATGCCCTCCCCTGGCCGAGCCCACACCCGGCCCCACCCGGCTCAGGGCCCAGCACAGGCCAGGAGCCTGGAGCCTCCCCAGTGACTGCCTGCCTCAGGGAGTCACCTTCCTGTCACCCCCACTGACCCGCGTCCCCCTCCTCCTCCAGTGCCACAGGGACGGATGGATGGACAGACGGCGTGAGCAGGCGAAGTGCTCAGGTAAGAGACCGGCCAACGAGGGTCCCAGTGCTTCTGGTACAGGACGTGTAACTTCCCAGTCCCCGGTTCCAGAAGGAACTACAGGCTACCTCACTGTATCACACTTTCCTTTACTGACCTTCAAGGACGTCACGTGTTTTACAAGCAGAGGGTCCGCGGCGACCCTGCGTCCAGCGAGCCTCCCGGTGCCATTTCCCCAGTACATTTGCTCATTTTCTGGGTCTGTATCGCGTTTTGGTAATTCTTGCAACATTTAAAAATTTTCAAAATCTTCATTGCTTTTCTGTCTGTTACAGCGATCTGTGATCAGCGATAAAGATTCAGGGAGAGCTCAGATGACGGCTAGCATTTTTTAGCAACAAAGGAATTGTTTTAAGTTTATTTATTTTGAGAGGGGTGGGCAGAGAGAGAAGGAGAGAGAGGATCCCAAGCAGGCTCTGCACAGTCAGCACAGAGCCCAACGCGGGGCTGGAACGCACAAACCACGAGATCACGACCTGAGCTGGAATCAGTGCTTCACTGGCTGAGCCCCCCACCCCCACAACAAAGTATTCTTTAAAGTATGCACATTACTGGGGCGCCCGGCGGGGGTGGGGGGGGCTCATTCGGTCGAGCGTCCGACTTCGGCTCAGGTCATGATCTCACGGTTCGTGGGTTCGAGCCCCGCGTCGGGCTCTGTGCGGACGGCTCGGAGTCTGGAGCCCGTTTTGGATTCTGGGTATCCCTCTCTCTCTGCCCCTCCCCGCTCATGCTGTCTGTCTCTCTCAAAAACAAACATTAAGACAAAACTTTTTTAAATAAAAATAAAGCCTGCACATTACTTTTTAGACATACTGCTTTGCACACTTAACAGAGGGCAGCGTAGTGCAAGCCTAACATTTATACGTGCCGGGAAACTGAGCCACTCGCCTGCCCGGCTCGGCTGCGGTCTTCACTCCCTGGCGGTGGTCTGGAACCCAGCCTGGCGCATCTCCAAGGTGGGCCTTGTTCACAACGGTGCCACGCGGTGTCCGAGGAACAGCTGGGAACATTCAACAACCCATGTGCCTCCAGAACCTGGATCCACAGAACCCTAAATACGACCCACGCAGAAGACGCTGAATCTTGCCATTGGCTACTCGTTCTGGGTTCATAAAAATAGCCCGGGAAATTAATTTCTCAGGAGGCCGAATTTTAAGTGTTGCTGTTTTCAATGATCGCCGCTTGAAATTACAAGGCTCAGGAATCTTAATTTGTATTTTGCCTTTCCGTGGGTCATTTGAAATATTTCAGTAGCTGTCCTTTTTGGAATCTTACCCAAAAATGCTTAAACTTATTTTCCCTTCTGTTCTTTTGAAAACCCATCCCCATTCTGTGCGCGTTAATATATTAAGTTTTTAATTATTTAGGTTATGCTCTCAGCGGAACATAAATTGTGCGTAGTAATTTTGCTAAATGGAAGGCAAGACAAATACATGTTACGGAATAGGTAAAAATTAACAACATTTACTATTTTCCAGACGTTGCTGGATTCAGTCATATTTAGTATAATGCCAGCTTCCACTCACATGAAATGACAAATCTCCAATCACTTTTTTTTTTAATATTTTTAACGTTTATTCACTTTTTGAGAGACAGAGTGTGAGTAGGGCAGGAGCAGAGAGAGAAGGAGACACAGAATCCAAAGCAGGCTCCAAGCTGTCAGCACAGAGCCCAACATGGGGCTCGAACTCACAAACTGTGAGATCATGACCTGAGCTGAAGTCGGATGCTTAACCGACTGAGCCACCCAGGTGGCCCTAAATCTCCAAACACTTTTAAAATTTTGTCTCTATGAAGGTGTCTCTGTGAAAACATGTTTTATCTAACAGCTTGCTAGCTGCATGTATCATTTTATTATTTTTAATGTTTATTTATATTTGAGAAAGAAGAGAGACAGAGCGTGAACAGGGAAAGGGCAGAGAGAGAGGGAGACACAGAATCGGAAGGAGGCTCCAGGCTCTGAGCTGTCAGCCCAGAGCCCGACGCGGGGCTCGAACTCACGAACCACGAGATCGTGGCCTGAGCCAAAATCAGATGCTCAACCGACTGAGCCCCCCAGACGCCCCTGGCTGGATCATTTTAAACAGGAAGCACGTGTACTCCTGCCCCGCCCGAACATCCGGACAGGCCTGCCGAGAGGGGGGCACGACCGCTCCCCTACACTGAGCGCTCACGGCGGGGCTCAGAGGCCCCCTCCAGACCGCGATCTGACCTTCACCGTGCCTACAGTCTGCGGGAGAGCGGACGCCCCGTGAACGCCCAGGGCGTTCTGCCAGACCCAGGGTGGGGACAAGGCCCAGGGTCTTTGTCTGCCTGAAGCCGTAACAAAACGCCACCGACGGGGGGCTTACACAACATTCATCTTCAAGTCAGAGATCAGGGGACCAGCATGGTCCTCACGGCTTGCGAACGGCACCCTCGCTGTGTCCTCACGTGGAGGGAGGGAGCTCTGTGGCGACTCTTCTTACAAGGACACTAATCTTGCAGGATCAAGGCCCCACCCCAGTGACGACGTCATTTTGCCTACATCACCTGCTTCACTAAAGGCCCCATCTCCAATTACAGCCACATGGGGGCCAGGAATTTAGGAGGGGGGAGCATGAATATTCCGTCTACCCCGTCTATCCCAGCCGGGGAAGGCCCACCTCCACTCCCGAGGCCCCTGCCCCTCTGGGGGGCCCGGTCTGGGACTGCAGCGGGGGGGGGGGGGGGGAGGAGGACACGAGGGGACGTCCCCAGCGGGCCCCTGAGGCTCCGATGAGACAAGGAGCATCACGGGCTCAGCGCCCCCTGTGCTGTGCTGTCACCGAGAGGGGCAGATGCTTGTCGGGACTCCCAGCACAGCCGGCACACGGGACGCTCCCCACCTCACATCCACGGGCACCATCGTCCGTGCCCCCCGCCGGCCGCTCCCTGACCCCACGCGGCAGGAAGGGTGCCCAGGAAAGGCCTCCACAGCCAGCACGCGGAGCAGTGGCCACGGGTGCGAAGGTGTGCTCGCTCACGCAACCTTGTTGAGAAGCAGCAGGCTCCGAGCATCCTGCCCCGTGTGTCCATCGGCTTTCTCCGTACAGGGTCCTGGGAGGGCCGGACGGCGTCACGCAGAACCTGCGTGTTCCTGGATGCGTGGCCCACGAGCAGAGAGCCTCCCAGAAAAGCAGGGCACGCGCACCCTGCAGGCGCGGGGCCGGGACGGCGGCAGGGGGCCGGGCCTCATTCTGAGCCCCGGCACCGTGTAAAGGGAGAGCACGGTCCGAGCAGCGCACTCAGGATCCTTCCCAGACGTGCCTCAGGGCCACAGCCTCCCGGTGATGGAGGCTGGGAAGGGAGCGTCCTGTCCGGCACCCGACCCCCCTCGCTGTCACTTCTGCAGGGAGAGGCATAATCACTTGACGTGCTGGGCTCAACAGAGTCCCCCCAAAATTCACATTCACCTGCAACCTCAGAACGGGACCTTATCTGGAAACAGGGTCTGTGCAGATGTAATGCGTGAGCGAGGTCACGGCGGGTAGGGTGGCCCCCGACTCGTGATGCGTCCTTTCGAGAAAGCCACGGGCTGTCGGGGCGGGGACGCTGGAGTCCGGCAGCCAAGGAATGCCACGGGCTGCCAGCTGTCGCCATGGGCTGGAAGAGGCAGGAAGGACCCTCCCCCGGAGGCTTCAGAGGGAGGACGGCCCCGCAGATGCCCCCATTGCGGACGTCCAGCCTTCAGGACAACGAGAGAACGCATTTTTGCCGCTTTGAGCCACCAGCCCTTGGTAGCATGCCCTGACGGCCACGGGACGCAAACGCACCAAGAATTTACACTCAAGGGAAGCGTCTCCAATGCTGTTCTTAACTTAGTTCTCTGTGGGCTGCATGTGCACCTACAGTCTGGCCCCGGTGTCTGTTCAGAAAAAGGAAGCAATCGTCGGACGCAGAATCACCAGTGACACTTACAAAAGCCCTTGGCAGCAACCGGCTAACGAGGTGGCAGAGACCAGATGGGGGAAGGAGGGATACGGGCTCTGGGGGGGGAATCACACAGAACGGCCACGCTGCTGGAGCCCCTGGGGCGGTGGACACAGAGCGCCCCCACCCCGCACCCTCTGTTCCCTCTAGTATCCCTCCTCTCCTCCCTCCTCTTCCCTGACCACCCTTTCTTTTTTTCTTTTTTTTCGTACTTTTTCATGTTTATTTTTGAAAGAGAGAAAGAGAGAAAGCAGGGGAGGCACAGAGAGAGGGGGAGACACAGAATCCGAAGCAGGCTCCGGGCTCCGAGCCGTCCGCCCAGAGCCCGACGCGGGGCTCGGACTCACGGACCGCGAGATCGTGACCTGGGCCGAAGTCGGCCGCTCCACCGACCGAGCCACCCACGTGCCCCTCTTTTTGTTGTTGTTGTTGTTTTAAATTTAAGCTTATTTATCTATTTTGAGAGATACAGAGACAGAGTGAGCAGGGGAGGGGCAGAGTGACAGAGAGAGACAGAGAATCCCAAGCAGGCTCCACACTGTCAGCACAGAGCCCGACATGGGGTTTGAACCCATGAAACCGTGGGATCGTGACCTGAGCCGGTACCAACAGTCGGACGCTCCACCAACCGAGCCCCCAGGCGCCCCGACCCCTGTTCTTAAGCTAAGAATACGCATGTGCAGAGCTCATGCTCCTTCGGCCACACCTACCACCTTGGTTTTCACGAATTTCACTAACTCTGTGTAGTGTTTGTTCTCTGTGTCACTACAGGAGAGCTGCTACAGAACCCGTTGTACGCACGGCTGCTCCCTGAGCCCCTCGTCTGCCTGAGTCCACACTCGAAGAATAGTAAACAAGCAGACGCGGGTTAGGGGACCGTGAGGCACCGGTGAGGGGGTCCCGTGTGAGCAGACCAGGGCAAGACAGTTCTCTCCAGAAAACGCAAAACTGATGGTGCTTGGACCACAGAGGCCGTGAATGGGAAGCCACGGCTGCCAACGGTGGTCACGGGGACAGTGAGGCAGAGAGAGGGGACCTGGAGAGAGCACAGAGGGAGGCGAACAGAGAGGTAAGAGCAGGGGAGGGACAGACTGGAAGCGGGTGGAGAGAGGTGGAGACAATGGACAGAGACACGAGAGAGAGGGAGAGAGGGAGAGAGGGAGAGAGGGAGAGAGGGAGAGAGGGAGAGAGGGAGAGGGAGAGAGAGAGAGAGAGAGAGAGGCCCCCATGTCCAGGTGAGACACAGTAACAGTGTTGAATGTAGTCTCCTGCCTGGAACCACCAGAATAGGCTAAAATGCATGAAAAAATTGGTTTCAAAGGCAGGACAGGAATCCATGAGAGACGGGACACAACAGAGGTGAGCCCTATGATGGGTCCCAGCCTACTGCCTTTGAGGCATTTCTAGGCCATCCCGAGAGAAAGCGCCACCCGACGAAGCAGGGGGAGTTCCTGCTGGGGCAACGGCGTCAGGAGTGCAGGGAGGTCAGGGCCGCCATCTGCAGGGCGGAGGGCAGGGAGGGAAGGCTGGGCACGGAGGCCACAGGAGACGTGCAGTGGGTCCCTCTGAGTGTTCTGGGGCAGGGGATCAACGCACGCATCTGACAAAGCCACCCGGGGCTGGGGAAGGAGGCACCCGCAGGGTCAGAGGTAACAACACACATCAACCACACAGGTCCCGGAAGAGTGCCGTTCCCACCGGGCAACCTGGAAAACCCCGTGACTCGGGGGCGCCGAACACACGGAGGGTTTTGCCTCCGGACTGGGAACCATTCAGGCCAGGACTAAACGCCTCCGCGATCCCACTGAACACACGCTGAAGGCAAGACTGGAAACGACCGTGCTTTTGAAGGTCAGAACAAGACTCAAGATTATTCGGACACATGCAGAGATACACAGACTCAGGATAAAAAAACCCACAATTCACAAAGGTTAGCAAGAAAAAAGATGGATAAGTTACTCAAACAATAAAAAGTTACCAGGCTTACAAAGAAGCGGGGAAATAAGACCCATAAGGAAGAATATGTCAACCAACCAAAACTAACCCAAAACCGATACAGATGTTCGAATTAGCAGGCAAGACGCTAAAAAGTATAGGACCTACATTCTTTATGTTCATGAGACAAAAACTAAATAAATCAAACTTCCAAAGATGAAAAATGTAGTATCTGAAATGAAACAGACACCAGATGGGATTAGTGGCAAATTCGATACCAGACAAAAAAGACTGGTGAGGTTGAAGAGATCGCGAAACGAAATACAGGGAAAACAACGACAAGTTACACTAAGAGAACAGATGATCGGGAAGCTATGAAACAACTTCAAGCAGCCTAACGTATGTATCGCTGAAGTCCCCGACCAAACGGGGAGGGGGTAGAGAAAAATTGCTTGAAGTGTGGCCAGACATGTTGGCCACAAATAGCACACATTTGATGAAAGCTATACGCACCCACAAACTCAAGAATCTCAATGAAATCCACGCACGAGAATCATAACGAAAACTGAACCGCCCCATAATAAATCAAAACTAAAGATAAGGAGAACAAGCTTAACAGCGGACAAAGAGTCAAAAACATGAAGGCCTTTTACATCTGAAAAGAAGTCACGCTTCAGAACGACAGCAGATTTCTGGCGGGAAACCATACGAGTGAGTGGGCATTGGAAGACCATCTCGGCCGCGCCCAAAGGGAAAAAGGCAAAACTAGAATTTTATGACCAGTGGAAACATCTGTCAAAGACGAAGCACGTTCGTCTTGTTCCACACATGTGGAAAACCATCAGATTTCCCACACATGTGCAAGCTGCAACATTTCGTGAGCAGCGCGCGTTCCCTATAGGCAATGTTAAAAAGGAGAGGCTCTGGGCAGAAGGAAATGATAACCATGGGGGGAAAGACAGGCTTTTTCTCATTTAAACCCCTCTAAAAGGTAACTGACTCTTCAAACAAAACAAATAACGTGGGGGGGGGGGGGGGGGGGGGGGGGGGCGGCTCATTAAGATACGCAGAAGAAAAATACATAACAGAACTGAGACAGGAACTGGAAATGAGTTATCGCAAGGGTCTCAGCCATCAGCTGGCGTGATGGGACTCGAAGACGGGTCAGAATGAGAGAAAAGTCTTTACTGGAAGGCCTTCAGCAACCACCGAACTAACAAAACAAGGAGTCGTAGTTTTCAAGTCAACAAAGGAGGGAAAATGAATCACAAAATTCTATTTCTCTAAACAAAGGCAGAAAAGGGTGAGCAGAGACCAGAGGAGACGAGTAGAAAGCCCATAGCAAGGTGACAGATTTGAATCAAACCATGAGCACATTAAATATGACCCCACTCTGAGATTTCTATAAGAAATACGCATTAAAAATAAAGACACAAAGAGCTGAGGGGCACCTGGCTGGCTCAGTTGGTAGAGCAAATCACTCTTGATCTCAGGGTCGTGAGTTTGAGCCCCACGTTGGGAAATTAATAAAAAATAAATAAGCTTTAAGAAAAGAAGGCGGTTAAAAAATACCTGAAAATTAAAAGGATAGGGCAAGGCACACGCGTTAATATGAATCAAAAAAGCCAGAGTAGCTATACTATTTTTAGCAAAAAATTGAAGGGAAGAAAATGTCTCAATGCATTCCATGAGGCCAATGTCCCCCAGTTACTAACAAAAGAAAAAGAAAGGGAGATCAATATCTTTCATGAACGTAGATGCAAAAATTCTAAAATTTTTTTAATGTTTTTATTTATTTTTGAGATTTGAGACAGAGACAGAGCATGAGCGGGAGAGGGGCAGAGAGAGGGGGAGACACAGAATCTGAAGTAGGATCCAGGCTCTGAGCCATCAGCACAGAGCCGGATGCGGGGCTCGAACTCACGAGCTGTGAGATCATGACCTGAGCCGAAGTCAGACGCTTAACCGACTGAGCCACCCAGGCGCCCCAAGATGCAAAAATTCTAAACGAAATTTTAGCAAATCAAATCTGACAGTATATATTTCACAACCAGGGGTGATTTCTATCAGGAACGCAAGGTGGCTTAAACATTTGAAAATCGACGTAGCTCACCGTATTGAAAAACCATCTCAACAGCTGCAAAAAATAAAAAAGCTTTTGGCAAAATGCAACACTGATCCGTGACAGAAGCACTCAGCGAAGCAGGACTAGAGAGAAATTCTCTCAGCCTGAGAAAGGGCATCTCTGAAAAGCACACACGGTGAAAGCCTGAAAATGTTCCCCCCAAGAACAGGGACAAGACAGGGATGTTTATTCCCACGGTTTCTGTTCAGAAAGAAAGCAAAAACAAAACACACGCTGGTTGGAAAGGAAGAAATAACTCTGTCTCTGTTTGCAGAAGACGTGATTGTCCGTGTGGGAAATTCACTGCAATCCCCAAACGAGCCCAGATAACTAGAAGCGACGTCCAGCAAGATTGGAGGGTGCAAGGCGGTGTAAAACGATCGCCGTGTTTGTGGACCGCTGCAGTGAACCTCTGGAAACGGGAATCTGAAAGCAATACCGTGTAAAATATCGACAAAAAAATACGATAGGCTTAGGGGATGTTCAACGAAAGATGTGGATACCTACACTCTGAACGCAGCAAGACAGCACGGAGGGAAATGAAGGCGTCGGTAAAGACAGACGACCTTCCAACGAGGGCCCCCGGAGTTCAAGTTCACACAAGCCTCTGTTGGCCAATCAGGGAGCCAGTGGCACAGGACTTCCCCAGAGCCCACAACCCACATCCAAGCTGGCAGCGGCCGGCTACCTGGGAACCAAGAGGTTCTTCCTGGGGACAAATACTATGATTTCCATTTTGCGCTTGCAGAAAAAAGAAAAAAGTTACCTGGAAGCAAACAGCTCTGGGTAACCCTTTTCCAGAAGTACCCGTGACCAGGTGTCCCCACCCCCTGCCCCGGCCTGGCCGCACCAACACCTTGTTATTTATAAGAAAGAGCCCCAGGAAACAGAACGCGTGATTTTCTGTATTTAAAGGGACTCTCCCTGCTGGCGAACTTTATCAACAGGTACAGGATGGAAATAAAGAGAACAGAGGAAGCAGTTTCCATGCAAAAATGTGGAGGACGTGACAAGCATTGCTAATTTATGGTCTGGGCAGTTAAAATAGCTTTTCCTACCAGGGTAGGAACGGAAGAAACGCAAAAAAACACCAAGCTCCTTACCTAAACCCGCCGAACAGCGTTTCCCACAGAAAGTCCACAGCTCAAGTCCAGGTTGCAAAACCAACAACAACAAAACAAACAAACAAACAAACAAAAACAATGCTTACTCCTAACTGAAACAGATACAGGCTTCTAGAGAACACCTACAGACGGCACGTGTGAGAATGCTTGTCGACCCACACAAATAAACCACACCACGTCAGCCCACACGCCAACGTGGATGAAGTTTCAGGCCAGTGGCACCTGGGTGGCTCAGTCGGTTAAACGTCCGACTTCGGCTCGGGTCATGATCTCCCGGTCCGCGAGTTCGAGCCCCACGTCGGGCTCTGTGCTGACAGCTCAGAGCCTGGAGCCTGTTTCAGATTCTGTGTGTCCCTCTCTCTGCCCCTCCCCCGTTCATGCTCTGTCTCTCTCTGTCTCAAAAATAAATAAACATTAATTAAAAAAAAAAATTTTAAAGGGTTCAGAACCCAGGCATCCAGTGGCTCACTCGGTTACCCGTCCGACTTTGGCTCAGGTCATGATCTCACAGTTGGTGAGTTCGAGCCCCGCGTCAGGCTCTGTGCTCACAGGGTGGAGCCTGCTTGGGATTCTCTCTCTCTCCCCCCTCCCTCTCTCTCTCTGTCCCTCCCTCTCTAAATAAATAAATAAACATTTAGAAAAAAGGTTCAGATCCCGGGGCCACCAGATTCCGATCTGCTGAATCAGAATCCCTGGGGGCATTAGGGTAAGACAACCTGGAATTTTAGAAACTGGCCCCAAGGATTCCGGGGTGCAGCCACATCAGCCCCGGGGATGAGTCCCCACCTGCCCCGTGGATCGGGGACCCCCGCAGCAAGCCCGACAGGGGCCCCTAGCTGCCACTCCCTCCCCCCCTTACAGGGCCGGTAAAAACGTGTTTGTCTTCGTGAAGGAACAACAAAACATCCTCTTTCCTGCAATTTCCAGGTACCGATGCCGGTTCGGCAGCCTTCTGGAAGGCTGAGGCCCTTTCTTCCCACGAGATAACCTTCCTTCGGAAATGGAAGCCTGTTCCTGCCCCGTCTGGTCCCGTCGCGGGCTCCCCACGTCTGCTGGGGGACCTGCGTGTCTGCACATCTGCTGAGGAGACGCGCGGGCTCTCGTTGCTTCTGACCGTCCACACAGTGAACAGCCTCAGAGATGTCCTAGGTCCCTGGGGCTGCGGGACACAGGACTGCAAAGCAGGTGGCTGAGAACAGCAGGCCTCTGTTGTCCCACAGCTCTGGAGGCCAGAGGTCCAAACTCAGGGTGTGAGCAGGTGCCTTCCGGGGCGTCTAACAGAACACCTGTTCCGGGCCTTCCTTCCTCCCAGCTTCCCTGCAGGCAGCCTCCGGTGTTGGCTGGCTTATAGACGGCCATCTCCTCCCTGTGCCTTCGCATCCTCCTCCCGCCATGTGTGGCCCAAACGCTCTCTTTTCATAAGGACGCTGGTCGTACTGGGTCAGGGCCGCCCTCAGGACCTCATCTTAACATAACCGTCTGCAAAGATCCTATTTCTAAGTCAGGTCGCGTTCACAGTACTGGGGGGTAAGGGCTCCAACACGTCCTGAGGTCTCACTTGAACCCGGGACGGAAGAGACAGGGCCGGGGCGGGCATGCTTACCGTCCAGACTAGCAGCCTCACTTCCCCTGAGGCCAGGGTCCCCCGCCCCGTGACGATGCAGCCCATCGCGTGCAATACCTCGCGGCCCCGTCTGCATCGCCCCGTGGGAAATCGGGGCTCAGGGAACCAGGACAAAGTGCTGATGTCCGCTTCCCGCCGCTGCTGCTGGGAGTGATGAGCTGGTCTTCATCTCTGACCCGGGGGTTTTGTTCCTGACGCCGCTCGTTTGCCCCGGTCACAAATTACAGCATCGCCCTCAGTATGTCAAACCCCCACATCCCAGCCACCCAAGACAGCTTCACCTCCTCAATCGCGCACGGAACCTGCCCGCTGCCTCTCACCTTCCTCGCTGACGGTGTGCCGTGTGCACAATCCTGTCCCCACCCCCGCCACCCCCGTCGCCTCCCCATCACACACCTGGAGGCAGCCTCAACCGCCTTCAGCCGCCACCCCCTGATCACAGCATACGTCTGCAGGGCACCATCACCCAAGTCAGGTCAGGCTCCTTTGCTCGAGTCGTCGGTAGACGACGGCTTCCCATCAAAGCAGCGGATGTCAACCGTCGCTAATGCTAATCAAGGGCCATATGCTTTACGTGCGTTATCTCACTTAATCTAGGCACGAATCCAGCGGGGTCAGGATTGCCCCAGCGTACAGACCTCACGTGGCAGTAAAGGCACAGCAAGGTTTCATTGCTTCCCAAGATCACACAGCCATCGGCCGGTGGCGGCAGGATTCAAAACCACCAGCTGACTTCAGAGACCACGAGGTTAAATCGCAACCCGCCGGTCCCTCCCCCTGACAGTTTGTATTCAGCAGAGGTTAGAGGAGGTACCCCGCACTGGGTTCGAGGTGGCCACAGAGTCTGCAAGCTTTTCCCATCAAGAAGGAGCCTTACTGGGGCGCCCGGGGGGGCTCAGTCGGTTAAGCGGCCGCCTTGGTTCAGGTCATGATCTCACAGCTCATGAGTTCAAGCCCCGTGTCAGGCTCTGTGCTGACAGCTCAGAGCCTGCTTCATATTCTGTGTCTCCCTCTCAGCTTGCACTTCCCTCGCTCGCGCACTCTCTCTCTTTTAAAAGGTAAACATTAAAAACTAATCGTAATAAACGAGCCTTACTTCCCATCTCCTTGAATCTGGGCCCGTCCAGTGGCAGAACGTGGCAGAAACAGAGCCACGAAACTCGTGCAGCCTTCGGAGCGCTGGCTTCTGTCCCCCCTGCTCGGAAGGCAGCTCCCACATGAGGCGTCCGTCGGGATCTGAGGAGGCCCCGGGGAGCCACATGGACGGAGGACCACGAGGAGGACCGCCAGCCTGGATTTGCGGAGCCACGTGGTGCCGGCTGACCCCCGCCTGCAAGCCCGACCCGCGGAATCACGAGCGAGCGGAAGGGCTGTTGTTTCCAGCCCCTGACTGGCGGTGTCCTTTCTTCGGCAGCGGCAGGTGACATTCTAAGTCTGCTTCTTGGCGAGACCGGTGCTCACCTCAAGAGACGAGGGGCAGGTCTGGCTCTGCTGACCGCCGAGCAGAGCTGGGCAGCGAGCTGGGCCTCTGACCAGCGTACCCTCGGAGAACAAAGCACGCTCCACCACACATCCTGCCACCTCCGGGAGGCCGCCACGGGGACCACCAGCACCCGGGCTGAGCGACTCCTCGGTGCACGTCAAGAACAGGAGGCAGGCGGCCCCCCGTGAGTCCTGCCTCGGCAGGAAGCCCAGGGACACCCACACAGCTCTCCGCCCCGCAGAACGCACGGTCCCTCTGCGGGAACAGACCAGGACCTGCATGGGTCCTTCTAGAAACAGAATCCTCTCCCTGTGGGGAGGGGGACTTCTGTGCAAGGTAAGCAGCAAACACGGCTGATGTTTATAGCTGACGTCTAGAAAGGCACACGTTTGTGAAAAACGGAGACAGAAATAACTGAGACCACATGAATCGCCCTGGCAACCAGGTAGAGCAGAGACAAGGAAATTCGTGGTACCCCAAAGTCAAGGCCGAAGAGGTGCAGGGCATGAATGCACCCCGCGGGTACCCCGGGGCCCCATCCATCCATCCATCCACCCCCAGGTCTCAGTGGCCAAGGGCTCACCGTGTTCCCACTCCCCGCGTGGCGCTGGGGTCACTGAGGAGGAGAAAGGCAGAGTTCAGGTCCCTGCAGTCTCCCAGGAGCCCGACCTTTCCGCTCTTGGGGCGGGAGGCCACCCAGGACACAGTGACCACAGATGGAAAGAGGGACAGAGACAAGACTCTCCCGGCCGCAGGATGGACGCGTCCAACATTCTGGCCCCAAACCGTCGGCCGCTCATTTTCTCCAATACCTTTGTTCTAGGTCCCTGTCCCTGAGGCTCCCTCTTGAACACTCCGTGGCTTCCCCCAGTCTCCCAGCAGGTGCCCTGATGCCTCCATGGGCTCCCCGGGCACCGCCCACTTCCCTCGGCTGCGTGATGGTCTCCCGTCCCCAACCGAGTGGCGTTATGCCGGCACCCGGTGCGTCACAGCAAGCAATCGGTGCGTGTGTAACTGGCGAACCCCACGTACCTCAGAGAATTCCACCCATCGTCACACACAAGCCCACTGATGCCCAGAGAGGGTGAATTACATCTCCGACGGCACACAGCTTGGGGGAGGGGGTCTCAGGGGCACACCTGCCTCCGAAGCCTTGCCTGCCGGACCCGCGGCTTCCCTGGGGAGACACGCGAGGCCAGAAGCCTCCAAGTGGAAGCCTGGGGGCTCCTCCAGCACACAGATCTCAAAGCCCAGGGCCTGGGGCGGGGCTGGCTGGCTGCCTGGTTACGGCCACAGGAGAGCTGAGCAGCCTGACCAGCCACGGACGCAGACGGAGCCTCGGGCGGGATGGCACAGAGCGGAGCCTGCCAGGGGGGCGGCTTTCTCTCCCCGGCGGCACGGACCGCGTTTTCAAAAATGCTGCGAGAGGGCAGCGCGTAACCAGCCAGCCTCGGGTGCATCCAGGTGCGGCCCACCTCGAGGGCCACCTGCCCACCGTGAAAAACACGCTACCAGCGAGGCTGGTTACCGCCGCCCGGGCCTCCCGGGAGGTCCGTGCCCAGCAGGGCCGGGGCCGCTTCCCTAGTGCACGCTCCCGTCCAGGCCGGAGACAAATGCTCTATAAACTCCGGGAAAGGCGTGGCCGGCCACAGCTTCGGAAGGCTGCGTTCTCCCTGCACTTAGTGCGCAGGCAGGCCCTGGAGATGTGGGGTCAGTACTCAGTGCTCCGGAGGTCCTAGGGGCCAGGACTCCCCTAGGGGGAACGTCTGTGAAGAGGACGTCTGTGCCCCTTCTCAGAGGAAGGGACAACGGGTGGCTCCTGAAATGCTGGGACCAGTGTGTCCTCGGTGGTTACAAGACAAAGAGCTGATAATGAAGGCGGGGGAGGGTGGTGCTCTCTACAGGGACTCGAGTTGAGGGGTGTATCAGTCAGCTCCACCGCGTAACAAATACCACAGACGGGGCTCACACAGCAGACACGTACTGTCCTCCAGTCCTGGAGCCTGGAGCCCGAGGTCCAGGCATGGGCAGGGCCGGGGCCTCCCGAGGCCTCTCCCCTTGGGTGTGGATGGCCGTCCTCTCCCTGTGTCTTCAGGGGGTCGTCCCTCTGTGTGTGTCTGTGTCCTGACCCTCTCTTCTTTTTTAAAATTTTTTTAACGTCTATTTATTTTTTGAGAGACAGAGCATGAGCGGGGGAGGAGCAGAGAGAGAGGGAGACACAGAATCAGAAACAGGTTCCAGGCTCTGAGCCGTCAGCACAGAGCTTGACGCAGGGCTCGAACTCACGAACCGTGAGATCATGACCTGAGCTGAAGTTAGACACTCAACTGGCTGAGCCACCCAGGCGCCCCAATGATCCCCTCTTCCTACAAGGACCCCGGTCACACGGGATCAGGGCCCACCCCAGTGACGTCACGTTACCTCAGTCACCTCCATAAAGTGCCCCCTCTGCAGATACGGGCACGTTCTGGGGTGCTGGGGGTCAGCGCTCCACCATACGCATTTGGGGGGACACAGCTCAGCCCCCCACAATGCTCTCCTCCGGTGCTCACGGGGCTCCTTGTAAATGGCGGCCGCCTCAATGAGCCCATCGACCAACGCATCACGCAGAACCACTGCTCGTGCCACAGCTCACGTACGTGACGCTGCACCCCGTGACCGGCGGGGATCCAGTCCCCCTGAACGGAACAAAATGACACTGTGGCCCCCCGAGCTGTCCCCACGGTTAACAGAAGGGCCAGAACCCAAACCTTCGCGAAGACATCTTCACCGACAGGAACTGCGAGGCACGGGTTAACGGAATAGCGCGTACCGACCACCCTCAACAGAAGTATCGGGAAAATCACTTCATCGACCCAATTTTACACTTTCTGCTTTCAGTCATTGCCAGAATACTCACTTATAAATGCAAATGGCAAGGGAATCTGTACTCATTAAGGCTTTCCTTTTCCTAGAGTTTTTATCAAGCCATCAGGAGGCTATCAGCTCGTGCAAGTGACAGGAAATCAAGCCTGCTTCATTAAGTCATACGCGGGGCGCCCGGGGAAACAATGAAGCGCCTTTCGTAAAGCATGACAGCTTCACTGGGGGAGCGTTCCTCACCCAACGTCAACACCCAATTCAAACAACAGCGCACCCCTCCTTGCTACCTTAATAAAGTCTGGTTAGCTGAAAGGTACTGGAAAAAAAAAAAGGGGGGGAGGGGATAAAATCCTTCCTCCCGCCATCGCCTCGCAGGCTCCCGGAGAGACAGACCCTCCGCCAGATCGCACTCACCTCCCGCGTGGCGCTGGGGCCCACGGTGACGGCGGCTCCCGCGGGAGCAACTCAGGAGGGCTTCCCGGTGGGCACGTCCGTTCTGTGGTCGCCTGACCACAGCCTTGCAGCGATGCTAAGCCAAAAGGGACATCTGGTTGATTGATTGACTGATTGAAGGCCAAGCCCGTTTCCCGGGTCATCTGCCCCAGCACCAAGCAGCACGTCTAACCCCTCCTGACTCGGCACGGAGGTGGCACCAGGATAGCACAGAAGGTGGCCTGGGAACTGCCAGCCTCGTCTCCACGTCTCCCAGGGCCCCGGCGTGGGGGCCCTGGGCGGGGGGTCCGGCTGGGGGGGCTGTCGGCACCGCCTCCTGCTCTGAGCTTCCTGCCCGGAGGCCCCCCCGTCCTGGCTTCGACCCCACGGCGCCTCATTCCTTTGCCAGAGACGCTGTGACAAAGCACCACGGACGGGTGACAACAGATACTTATTGTGTCTCAGGCCTGGAGGCTAGAGGTCCGAACCGGATGTGTTGAGGGTGCTGGTGCCCGTTTAGATCTGCAAGGAAAGGCCCCCGCCGGCTGTTCCGGCCTCTCTCCTCGGCCTGGAGACCCTCCTCGTCTTCACGCGGTGGCCTCCCCGAGCGCACGTCGGTCTCCAAACGTCCCCTTTTGTGAGGACGCCAGTCACACGAGACCAGGGCCTACCCTAGGGACCTCCGTTTGCCTTAATCGCCTCCATAAAGGTCCCGTCTCCGGATACGGTCACGTCCTGAGCCTCTAAGGACGCCAGCACATGAAATCTGGGGGACAGGACTCGGCCCAGGAGGGCGCCGTTGGCTGGAGCGCTGGCCCAAGAGCAGGGAAAGCGGGGCACAGAAGAACCCCAAGCCTCGCCAGCACCGAGCACGCCTCCCCGACCCCGGGACTGGGCGAGCAGGACGGGTCGGGCAGCTCCAGGGCGAGGCTTCGTTCCAGGTGGTCCTCGAGACCGCGTCTGACCAGATGTGTCCACAGGTGGCTGAGCCCCTCGTGCCACTAAGCGGCAAGCACCTGTCGAGTCAACGTGGCGTCAGCGCCGGGGGCGAGGGCTGGCGCGGGTCCCCGCGGGGCACGCAGGTGGCCGGCAGGCCCTGTTTGCTGCGACCCCCCCCCCCACCTTCTGCCCTCAGCTGCCCACAAACCACCTTAACTGAGGACGCCTCACACCTGGAGGTTATTTACCCGCTACTCCTAAGTCGCCTCACGTGTCTAAACTCGAGTTTTATTCAAAGAAGAAAAGCAGAAGCATCCAGACCGAGATGGGAGGGACGCAGGTGATTTCGAGGCCCAGAGGGTTCCAGGACCAGAAGGCCTCAAGGAGTCGCCGTCACCGGCGTGAAGGATCTCACACAACGGCCCAGGAGTGACTTCAGGCCGGCTGGGGAGGGGAATTCAAAGTCTCAGGAGGGCCGAGGGAGCGTAAAATCTTCACCACACAATCGAGGGACGTGAAACCTCCTTACGAACTTCGACTGCGGGTTCAAAGCGGGAAGGACACTCGAGGCTCCTGCGACGTGAGCGGGACCCCCGTGAGCCAGGATGACCGCGAATGCCACGTGCAGGCGGGAAAACGCAAACGCCGCCCGCCAGGCCGGTCTCTTCCCTTCGCGGGTCGGGGTTCCGTGACCCCAAGAAGGCTTCAGACCCAAAGAGAGAAGCCAGAGGCATCTAACGTGTTTGGTACAGGAAGTCTAGCAACGAGGTTTTGTTTTCACACACTGCACCTGTTGGTGAAGAGGGCCTCACGGATCAACGGTGTTTTCCCAGCCGAATACACAATCGAAACACAACGGTGTAAGATTTTACACTGAATGTGTAAGAACATTTTAAGAAAATCGAAAACACTTCTAGAATGTTTCAGAGACCTTAAGATTCCCCCTGTCTTCAGTATCATCAGATTGCTAAGAATCACTTACGTATTTGAAACAGGAGTGTTTGTTAGAATTGAAGGGAATTTGAGTCTGTGAGATCCCACAAAGGCTCACTCTTTTCTTTTTTTTAATTATTTATTTTTGAGAGAGAGAGAGAGAGAGAGAGAGAGAGCGCGCGCACAAGCGGGGGAGGGGCAGAGAGAGAGGGAGACACGGAATCTGAAGCAGGCTCCAGGCTCCGAGCTGTCAGCACAGAGCCCGACGCAGGGCTCGAATTCACGGACCGTGAGATCGTGACCTGAGCCGAAGTCGGATGCTCAACCGACTGAGCCACCCAGGCTCCCTGTTTGCCTCTTTTTAAAAAAAAAAAAAAGTTTAAGTTCATTCACTCAGAGAGAGAGAGCACGCCTGCATACAAACAGGGGAGGGGCAGAGAGAGCGGGAGACCCAGAATCCAAAGCAGGCTCCAGGCTCTGAGCTGTCAGCACAGGGCTCGAAGTGGGGACTCGAACTCACAAACCACGAGATCATGACCTGAGCCAAAGTCGGACGCCCAACCAACTGAGCCACCTACGTGCCCCCAAAGGCTCACTCTTAAGGGACTACAAAATCAACTAGCTTCACAAATAGAATAACAGTTGGAAATTACATTCTCCAGCTTTCAGGAAGTTACGTGTTTGGACGTGTACCTCTAATAACTTAAAGATCAGTCCTAAAATCGTATGTAACCAGAAATTCTCTTTGCCGGGTGGAAAGCCTCCGCTCGGGGACCAAGAAGACACGCTCAGCGGCTGGTGTAGCCCGCCTCCCGCTCTTTCTGCTGAAAAGAAAGATCTGCCAGAAGCCGCCCATTTCTCCGAAGGACCCGTGCTCGTGTGGCGCAGGTTCTGGCCGGGAACGAATCCGCGGCACGCCCCACCCCCTCCCTAGGTGCCTGGACACACGTTTGACCAAAGCCAACAAAACTCCCCACCCGGAGGGCTCCCATTCTCCCGGGAATCACAGCAGACTCGAAGGAGGAACACGTTTTAGTCCGGGAGTCAGTGTTACCCCACACCGTGTGCTTGAACCCCCAAGCCTCTCGTTCTCCTGAGCAAACGGCCGGACCTTCCCAGGATGGGGAGCGCGGGAGCAGGGACACGTTCCAAGTTCAAGACTTCCAAGCACACAACCCAGCCTCTGGCCAGGCTGCACGAGCCGGGTCTGGGAGGCGCTGCGTCCACAGATAGTCGGGCCCTCTGTCCGTCCATCCGGCAAACCTTCCCTCGATCGCACAGTAAATCCCGAGGCCGACGGGGTCCCCATCCCGTAAAGTCACCCCCGTAGGCGTCCCACAAATAACCTGATTAACTGGAAGGGAATTTCTGAGCCACGTCTCCCACCAGGGCTCAGCCCAAGGAAAAGGCATTTAAAGCAAAGCCCGGGCCACGGAAGGTGGGAGTCGGGCCCTGGCTCACGTGGAGTCCGGTCAGGAGAAGCCCAAGTTGGAACACAGGGAAATGACTTCGGATGACGTCCAGAGCTACAGCTGACAGAGCAACAGCTCCAGCCCCACGAGACTCCCTCCCACTCGCAGCATCAGAGAGCCAGGACCAGCTCCTAGGTCCCGCGACGTCCTTGTGCGAAACCCAAAATGCAGAAGGCAGGGTCAGCGGAGGCTGAGTTTTCCGAGGCAGAGGTGGCTCTGTGGGTGTGGCCGTGGATTCCGATGCCCCCGTGCCTGTGGCGGCTCGTCCTGCTGGGCCCATGGTGGTCGGTGACACTCCACCCGGCATTGATGACGCACGGATATCGGCCACCTGCCACCCCACCACGATGCACACAGGGCCCACGCGTCACCCAGCCCTGAGGCCCAGAGCCCACGATGGGAATGGGACACTCAGGGGCGGGTACGAGGAAGCATCCAAAGACACCCGTGACCAGGGACGTGGAGTGACATGTGTCACTTACCCCCGGGGCCGTGACCCAGTCTCGGCACTGCCCCTTGCTGTGTGACTTTGAGAATGTCCCTCGGCCTCTCTGAACCTCTGCCCCTTCACCTGCCCCGTGGAGCTTTGACTCTCCCTTCGCAGCATCATGACAGTTAAATCAGACGACGTCTGTGTCGTTTCTGGCTGAAACACAAACGCATCAGAAGTCAGACTCCGGTAAACATAAAGGGCTGATGAAAACGACCTACGGATCAGAGATCACAAGACACGGCAGTGAATGGGTGTTCACCAGGGAAAAGCCTGGGGCCCGGACCCCAAACGCGATGGGACCACGAGCACAGCTGCAGGCCCGCGGCTGTGCACCCTCCCAACCCTGGGTGACAGCGGGTCCCAGCCATCTCCTCCCTCAGTCGTGCACCAAGACAGGCACTTCCTGGAAGGAAAAGGTGGCCTGGCTCTCAAGGCTTTTCCTAGAAAATTCAGTCTCCCAGTAGCAGCCTGCAGGGGGCAGCTGCAGGCTCAGGGGAGGGGCAGATGTCACCGCCGGCCAACGTGCCCATGAAGCGAGTGGGGTCACCGGGGCCCTGGAAGGAAAGACGGACGTCACCTATGGCTGGGAGACGCAGCCACACCCTGCCCAGGATGAGCAGACACCGTGGCCGTGGGCGGCCCGTGCTGGGGTCGTTGGGGACGGAGTCACAGACGTAAGACATGCGGGAAGGCCGCAGAGCTCCAGCCAGAGAAGCCCTTGGTAGAGACACTGGCGTTTCACTCCAAAGCAGATGGTTCTTCCTGAGGGCAGGCTCGGCTTTGGTTCTCGTGGTTTGTCTGTTTTTCGAGACTGCTTTTTCTGACCAGTTTCAGGGTCACCACAAAGCTGAGGGGAAGGCCCCGGAATTGCCTGTGTCCCCCTGCCCCACCCCTGTGCCCCCAGCAGCAGCACCCCCACCAGAATAGCATCACCCCGAGTCCACCGCGGACATCCGGGGTCCCTCCCGGAGCCGCCCACTCTGTGGTGTAGACAGGCGCACCAGGGTGTTTCCACTACGGGAGTCGTTTCCCTGCGCTAAATTCCTCCGTGCTCCCCCTGCTCGCTCCTCCCCACGCTCCGACCCCTGGCCGCCACCGACCTGGCCTTTTCCAGAAGGTCACAGACAGCGCGTGGCCTTTCCAGACTGGCTTTTTCGCTTAGTACGATTCATCCACGTTTCCTCCGTGGCTTCGCGGCTTCCCAGCTCACCCCCTTTGAGCGCCGAACACGACGCCGCTGTCTGGAGGGACGACCGCCCGCGTGCCCGCCACCTGCCGAGGGGCGTCCTGGCTGCCTCCAGATTCTAGCCATTGTGCCAAAAGCTGTTGTAAACGTCCGCGGGCAGCTTTCCGTGTGGACACAGGGGTTCAACTCCTGTGTGTCAACACCGATCCCACGGTGAGACTACCTTGCGCTTCACGAGAAACTGCCAACCATCCCGCGTCCCCGCCTGCGGCGCGTGAGAGCTCCCGCCAGCGTGTCGCATGAGAGATCCGGACCCCGGCCCTTCTCGCAGGTGTGTGGGGGCATTCGGGGGCCTTTTGCGCGCATGGGGGTGGGGGGCGGTTTAATATACAGTTCGGGGGCTTCTAGCTGTGCAGCCACCAGCACCCCCTGGTCTCGGGCCAGTTCTGTCACCGCGAAGGGAAACCCCGCGCTGGTTCGCAGTCACCGCCCGACCTGCCCTCCTCCCAGAGCCCCGGCCTCCCAGACGGACCCCGCAGGCCTGCCTGGCCCGTGCGCTTCAGGTCACGTGTGCATTTCGTCGCACGCGCCGTGTGACCTCCTGTGTCTGGTTCCCTTCACTCAGCGCATGTGACGCTCCCCCACGTTGTGGCGGGTATCCGCGCTTCCTTCCTTCTAACGCGTGGATGGTCTTCCCCTGGATGGATGGACCCCACCTGTCGAGCCATTCGCCTCTTGACGTGCGCTTAGCTGGGCTATTTCCACTTTGGGGCTATTGGGAATGACGCGGCCGTGAGCGTTCACACACGTGTGTTTGCGATTCTCCTGCAGGTACGTACGTAACGTGCTCTCGTTGTCTTGGGAACGGGCCCAGGAGTGGACCTGCCGGGGACACGGGGGCTCGGTGCTTAACCCTGAGGAGCTAGCTGCCTGCTTTTCCCGGAGGGCGGCCACGCTTTAGCCACCAGCATCCGCGTGGCCGGGACGGCGACTCCCCCTCGCCGGCCACCGCGTGTGCCCACGCCGTGCTCAGCTGCCTTCACCTGCAGCCAGACCACAGAAGGACCTCAGGGCTCAACTACTCGATTGTTTTTAGATCTTTGTTCCAGTGACTAGGACACAGAGGAGAACGTTTCGACCACCCCTCATTTAACAAATATTTACCGAGCATCTAAGACGTGGCAGGGCAGGCCCCATACGGGCACTGAGGACATGTCAGTGGACGAATGAAAGATCCCTGCCCGAGCCACCCCACAGGAAGGAGCAATGGTGACAGCTTTGGAAAATTAACGGTCCTTGAAAGTTCCTTCCAAGATTAAAAGCTGGTTCCCACATCCCTCCACAGACAGCCTGTAGACTCACGTGCATTACTCTTCCCCGCACCAGCCCCAGGATGCCCACAAAATCGCGGCATTCTCAGGCACCACACGGAAAAAAGCATCACAAGTACAAAGTCGCAGTCCCAGGAAGGGGTGCGTCCCCGCCGAGTTTCAAGCCCACACACCCCGTGGTCACAGCTGTACCGTAAGCCCAGTGACCCTCCCCGGTTTTCTTTTTAAGTTTCTTTATCTATCTTGAGAGAGAAAAAGGGAGCACCAGCGGGCGAGGGGCAGAGAGAAGGAGACAGAATCCCAAGCAGGCTTTGGGCCATCAGCACAGAGCCCGACATGGGGCTGGAACTCACGGGCTGTGAGGTTGTGACCTGAGCCGAGATCAAGGGTCGGAGGTTTAACCGGCTGAGCCACCCAGGCGCCCAGCGACCCTCCCTGTTTTACAGACGAGAGGCGGCCCGAGACATCTGGGTAGTGAACGGCTCATGGCTGCCATGTGGGTACCAAGCACCCACGACCCACACGCCGCAGACAGACTCCAGGTTTGGGAAAGCCCCCCACGCCCCGGTCCGAAGGAAAGCGTCATCCCCAGAGGGGTAGAAATGAATCTGGGGATGGGCTACAACTAGCATCTCCCTGCAGTCACCTGCACTGAGGAACCTTCTGGAAGCTGCTGAGTGCCTTCTCCAATGCCACATTTCCGGGAGCTTCCCTGAAGGGAGCAGGACGCTGAGCACAATGAGGATTATCTGTGCAGGTGCTGGTTTATCCGCTTGCTGACCTCGCTGCTACGTGAGGGCAAGGCGGGTGCCCACGTGGCCCTGGGCCCACAGCAGGTGCTTAACCACGGAGTGCCGCGTGAGTGGATGGCGGCCCAGTGGCGAGGGTCCCAGGGGCACGAACTCACTGCCCTGAGGTGTCCCATGCGCGGCCTGGCAGGGGCATCGTCCCTCTGCTACCAGCCTGGGTTGCGGCCTCTGTGCCGGGGACCCCGCCCCTCACCTTGTGAGGACGCTGGTTCCCAGCCTGGCCCCTCGTCTCTCTCCGCCCCCCCGGGGCTCCAGGCAGGTGAGGGAACAACAGCTCAGAGTGTGGACAGGACCCCAAAGCGCACGGTCGGCCCCCTCGGGGGCTCAAACCCAGGTCGCGGCGCCCCACGTGGGGGATGGGCAGGGCTCAGGGGTCCCATTTCAGAGATCGGTAGACAGAGGCCAGAGAGGTGAGGGCATTCCAGGCTACAGCCAGGCAGAGGCAGAGCTAGAAGCCAGGCCCCCATCTCAGGAGCCCCTCCAGGAGCCTGCAGCCAGGTGGCCTGCACAGGTGTCCAAGGAGGCCACATCAGCCAGTGCCACCATCCAGAGGGGACCCGGCCGAAGGCCACCATGGGAAAGTGCCCGAGTCACAGGTGGGCCAGAGCACGCCCAGGTCGACCCCCAGGGCTCTACTCTTCCGCATCCAGGGCTCCTGGCCCCACCTGGACCGCCACACTGCCAAGTGCATTTAACGGCCACCTTCTCAGGTTAAGACAGAAAGAGCAGAAAGGCAAACAAGGAACACGGGGCTGACCCGGGTGTAGAAGCCACGGCCCACAAGGCCAGGGAGTCAGACGTCCCCGGGACGGCCCGCACCAGCGTTGGGCAACCTTGGCCCTATCTTCTGTTTTCCCAATTTTCTATAGGGTGGCAACATGCGTGAATTTTTATACAGAAAACACGTGAAAACACCCAGGCCTAAGTGACCCTCGACAGCCGCACGGGGTGGGGATGGCCTTTGGAATCAGTTGGGCCTGGCGTGGGGCCCCCAGGGCCTTAGACAGGCCATGTGGCATTGCTGTCCCCCACCTACAGGGCTCGGGGACGAGCTTGCTCGCTGAGGATGGGCTCAGTGGGTTATTCACCACTTTGCTGTTTAATCAGCCAACACAGTGGCCACATCAGACATTTTGTACTGAATGGTCTCCGTGGCCCCAGCCCAAATGCTCTCTGTCCCCCATCCAAGTCACCCCAGCTGTTGCCAACTGCCTCCTGGCGCTCGAAGGCTGTCAACGGAGAAATCACAGCCCAGGGAGGCTTGGGCCACTCTCTGTTCCAAGGACCTCTGTCTAGCAGACAGCAGGGGTGGTGTCTATGCAGAGAACAGGCCAACAAGGAGACTGGGCACAGCGAGAACCTGGCCAACAAGGAGCCCAGCCCCGTGTTTAAGTAATAGCGGAAAGGGGGGCTGGCCCCGCCCCCACGCAGACCCTGCCGGGCACTCATGTGTCTGGACCCTTCCTCCACAGGCAGTCAGTCCTCCCGCTCTGGGTGGAATCCTCGTACCCTGCAACCTTTGCTCCCTGGGATTCTCAGGGCTGGCACTTGTCACCCCGAGGGCTCCGATGGGGGATCCCTCCCATCTCACTGAGTGATTCTTCTGTCGGGGTCTCGACGGGGGCCTGCGCATGGGGAGGGCCTCCCGGACCCACAGCCCCAGGATCAGACAGGCCCTGAGGGGAGCCTGGGCCCCTGGGAAGCTGAGCTTGTTGCAGACCCTCAAGGAGGAGAAGGTATGCACGTTCCAAGATGAGAAACTAAATCCGGGGAAGACCAGCTCTCTGGGCTCACCCTTAGTGACTCGAAATTCAGCACCCTCCCGAGGCTCCGTGCTGGGGCCACGTCCCCGCTTCAGGACAAACCTTGAGAAGGCATATGGGGGAAGACCGGGAAGACAGGACTCTCATTGCCCATCGGTACCACGTGGGCGCCCAGTGGATCCTTCCTCCCACGCCGGTGGCTCCACAGAACGAGGGAAACAGGGAAGTGGGTGGGCGTGGGCAGAGTCAGGCAGGCCAAGCCAACTGTCCCCACAACGAGACCACAAGCCCCCGTGAGTCGTCGGAGCCTGGCATTTGCTAACCACCCGGTCTCCAAGAAGGAAAGACAGGCTCCGAGAGAAGTAACAGCCACGTAAACCAGGGGCTGACACGTGGTGGAACCGGGACGTGGTCCCGCGTGGCTCAGACACGGTGCCCACGCTCTTCGAGGCTGCTGTGGGGGGGAGGGTGAACTCAGCAGGCCCGAGCCGCCCGAACCCGGCCCCTTCCGGAGTCCCCAGGCGTGGCCCCTCCGAGTCCTGGGAATGATCTACGTGATCCAGTGTTTCTGCCACGTGAGGCCTTGGGCCACATCACACGGTTTACGCTAACAGTGTGACTTGGGAATGGGGACCCCCGGCCCACCGGTGCCGGCCAAAGCCTCTGGAGGGGCTGGACGCCGAGGTCGGCCGTGCCTAGGTGACCAAACCCCGGTAAGATCCCGGACTCGAGGCTCGAGGAGCCTCCCTCACCAGCGACGGTTCACATGTGCGGTCACACGTGGCTGCCAGCAGAATTCGACACCGTCCACAAGACCCCACGGGGAGGACGGCTGGAGGCTGGCGCCTGGTCTCTCCTGGACGGCCCTGTACCCCTGCTGACTCTAACCTGGGTCCTTCCACAACTGTGTTCCACTGAGTTCCTTCTAGAGGATCTGTGATCCCGGGGGGTGGTCTCGGGGACCCCTGAACGTACCTGTCCTGTCTGTGGCTGTAATCCACGAGCGGGCTGCATGGCAGGGTGGGGAAACTGAGGCCTGCGTCCATTTACGTTTTCGTAACCGTCAAAGATGCAAATCCAACGGCACAGAGGCGTTCTGTCTGCTGACACGGTGGCCGGAGCACCAGGGCCAGGTGCCCGGCGATGCGTCCCGGGAACGGCGGCCCCTGCGGGGGGATCCCACAGACGGGTAACAGGATCCCGTGCGTCTCCCGTCTGGGCAGCCCAGACAGCTGTAAGGCGAGGCTGTGCGGGAAGGGACCCGAGTCCCCACAGGCAAATTCTCGGGTGACGGGCTCTCCCCGAGCAGACGCAGCACGAGTGGTCTCTCCTCCCCGTGGCGGATGCCGCCACCGCGAGACGGCAGAAACGGGCACTTCGCAGACACCCCGGGTGTCTGTCCCGAGCCGGCAGCCCCCGCACTGTTAGGAGAGAGCAGGACTCCCGCAGGTCCCCAGCGAGGCCTCGCCGGGGCCACTGTCTGCTTTGGAGATGGTTCCCATATAAGCCACGTAAGACACACGAGGAGGCCAGCGGTCACCACAAACAGCCCCTTGTCTTTCCACGCTGACCACAGAGCCATGCAGCCCAGGGAGGGGGCCGGGGGCAGACGCCCTAGAGACACCACCTCCCCACCGGCCCATCCCTTGCGGAGGATGCCGGGCAGAGGAATGGACGCCTGGACCCGGGGCTGGGTCCTCTGTCTGAGGACACAGCTGAGTGTAGACAGGAGACAGCCAGACTTAAGCGGTGGAGGCCAGCGTCTGCATCTGGGTCTGCCTCCCCTTTCCTGCGAAGGGAGCCCCCGTGAGGGGTAAGAGGAAGAAGCCAGGAGAGGGCAGACCCTGTGTCCCCACGGTGCCGCCGTGCGCCCGGGGCTCTTGGGAGCCCCGTTTTAGGAACCGGGAGTCCATGGCCGTGTGGCCAGAAGGACCCCGGGCCCTGGCCTCTCGCTGGTGTGGCCCAACCCGCCGGGTTCTCGCCTCATCTTCCAGACCGGCCTGGACCACGGGTGTCATTCTCAGCAGCTTTGGGCTGTCCAGAACCCACAGTCACAGCCTCTCTCTGTCAGAGGATGCTGACCCGGCCCCAACACGGGACACGGCAGCCCTGCCCAGCCTCAGCCTGGCCACAGCCCGCACTCCTGACAGGGTCCCCATCTTCCGGCCTCTTTACTCCCTCCCGGAACCCAGCCCACGGTCCGGCGGGAGGCGGGAGGAAGGAGGGAGAGTGCGGCCACAGGGTCCCCAAGGCACCACTGTCCCACTGGATGACCAGTGAGGGCCTGGCCTCACCCCTAGGACAGAATCCTCCCTCGGGGTCCTCCCCACCTGTTTGCTGGAATTCAATATGAGGAGACCCAAGTCGGCCGCCCACAAGTTCCTGAAATGGGGGTGGGACACATTTGGATTCTCTCTAAATTCCACCAGGAGGAATGTTGCAGAAAAGGGGCAGGTCTGCCGAGGCTCCGTCCCGACCTACCGGGTCACCCCTACACACACTTGGAAGTCTGGACCAGGGAGGGCTATTCGCGAGCTGGCTGGTGGCCGGGGAGTGTGGAGGGTGTGCAGGGGGCCCACGGGGCCGAACCCAGGGTCATCTTACGTGGTCGCAGAGATCCGAGCGAGGGGAGACCAGAGAGCTGCCCCTGGGCTGCGGCGGGGGGAGGGGCTCCCGTCACCACGAGGGTCCCACCAGCCCCATCCCTGGGGACCCATGTCTGACTTTGGTCCCCGAGCCCCAGGCCGGCCCGTGTGGGGCTCTCAGCATCCCCATAAGTGACCGCTCCGTGAACACAAGAGGGAGAACGAACAAGTGAACTCCCCAGACCACCTCAGGACACCTGACCCACTAGGCCTTCGCTCTGACGGAGGCGGGAAGCGTGGAGGGACCCGTCAGTGCAACGTCCTCTGTGTCCTCCTCAACACGCTGGTGGTGCATTCGCAGGTTCTCCTCCCCAGCTCCGATCCCGTCTTTTTTTTAACGTTTATTTATCTATTTTGAGAGAGTGCGTGCAAGCATGAGCGGGGGGGGGGGGGGGGGGG
>NC_064808.1:1779912-1781440 GCF_023721935.1 Panthera uncia | reverse complement strand
GGGGGGGGCAGAGAGAGGGAGAGAGAGTCCCAACCAGGCTCCGTGCTGTCAGCGCAGGGCCCGACGCGGGGCTCGAACCTACGAACCGCGAGATCACGCGCTGAGCCGGAATCAAGAGTCGGACGCTTAACCAGCTGAGCCACGCAGGGGCCCCTTGGATCCCGCCTTTGAAAGGCCTCGCTGCAGACAGGTGCACTCACGAGAAAACGCCTGATGGGCCTGAACTACATCTCCACATCCGGCATTTCCCGTGCCTTTCATTAAACGGGACGGCGAATCTATTCCGGGAGCGTTAAACACTCCTGTTCGCTGAACTGTCCCCTCGGAAAACACCCAGGGATGATTCGCACGGAAGGTGAGTGTATGCACACGTGGGTGGAAGGAATAAACAGAAAAGAGACACAGAAGCTTAAGTATTCAGAGCAACTGGGAACCCGCAGCCGACCCTCTCATCCCTGCCCACGCTTCTGACAGACGTCAAGCTGCGTGACTCACATGTCCACGGCCACGGAGCCACGGCGATACCACGCAGCTCCTCTCCGCGTGCTTCCCAAAGACCGGCTTGCTACCTAGGCAATCGGGTGACAGCTTGCAATATGATAAACACATCACCAGTCAGAAGGAAGGAAGGAAGGAAGGAGGGGAGGGAGGAAAAACGAGACAATCTGGATTCCACCAAACAGAAAGTTACAGAGCAAGGACCTTCCCAGAGGCCAGGACCAGTGCCCCCACCCACCCCCCCCCCCCAACCCCGTGAGCCGGATTCCTCCCCATCCAGGTCTGCTCGTCCTCAGCCCCCAAATCTGAACAGCTCTGACCAATCCCCGAGGTGGCATTTCCCAGGAAACCAGCCCAGAGCCGGCCTTTCGGGAGGGGGCCCACAGGGACTGCTCATCTCCGGGCTCAGGAGCTGAACAATGAGTAAGGGATTCCTCTGCATCCCTTCTGCTGGCTTCTGGGTTGCTCTTCCCTGAGTTTCAACCCACTCCAGTAACAAATCACAGACAGCCGGAGATTAGAGCCTGAGGGATGTGCTGGGTTTCAGCCCGTCTGAAGCCTGCTCCCCAGAAAAATTTCTAAAGACCTCAAAACGTCTAAAGTTCAACCGTGAAGAAGGCTGCCCTGGAGTTGCAGCTGTTCCAATATCGCTGTATTTTAACCCAGGAGGGGCACGGAAGGTGAACGTGGTAGTGCTCGGTGAGGTCCAGGCGTGGGCAAGGCGTGGCTGGGGAGGCACCTGGATGACCTGGGGCTTGAGCAGGAGTCACTGTGTGGTGGGAAGTGCTAAGGCGGGAGTAGCCATCCAGGGAGGAGGGAGCCCCAGCAGAGGTGAGAGCAGAGGGGCATCGGGATGGACTAGGAGAGGCTCAAGTCCAAGGACGGAAATGGAATCCCCGTCCCGTAAACCCTATCCTGTCTGGTGCGGCTTCCAAATTCCAGGGCACATCCAGCTGGGTTTGCACACAAGCACCCCACCCCTGCCCCCTGTGGAGTCCTGGGCAGGTGCTTCAGACATCACAGCTGGGTA
>NC_064808.1:1766641-1779902 GCF_023721935.1 Panthera uncia | reverse complement strand
CACAGCTGGGTATAACACAGCCCTGAAGGAGCCCACACGGGAGCCAAGTCAGCACTGCACAGGGGCCAAAGGGCATCTCAGGGATGAGAAAGGCTGACTCTGTTTCTCCCTGCATTTCTCCCTGCGTGTGGCCTTCAGGGGGATATTTAATCTCAAGCCTCAGTTTCTTATCTGTCAGATGGGCTTAAGGCCACCCACCCAGAAAGGCACTCAGCGTTAACCCCAGACATAAGTGCCAATAAACAGCAACAAACACAACACAATAATGTGAAACAGCCAGAGCCCAAGGGTGCACACGCACATGCACGCACCCCTTGTGATTTAGACAAGGATCTACCACATGTCGGCGTATCACAGGCTAGGGCGATTAAGAAATTCCATGGCGCAGCTGGGATGTCAAACGTTTTATTTCCCCAGATGAAGATATCTTAGGAAGCGAAATGTACCATCAGCATCATCCCTAACAGGGAGGACACTCACCCCCACGGTCTCGGAAAAAGTCGACACGAAACACAGCCTGTCCTTCCAATCGAATCCCCCGAGCTTCGTGTAAAACTCCCTGTCAGGTGCCGAGTCTCTGCACGTCACCCGGGGTTGGGGCGGGCTGGGCAGGAACTGGAGGACGAGGGCACCAGACTGGACACCAGAGGCCAAGCCCACGCCCACCCGGGGCACAGGGACGTCTCCACACAGAGTGGGCAAAGCGCGTGGAGCACGGGGTGGGAGGCTCCCAAGGGCTGTTCTGACCCAGAAGCCACCCTGCAGGACACGGGAGCCACCTGGCCAGGCCACTCAGGACGCACATCTCACTCCCCACCCCAGGGAAACCCGAACGGGCACAGCTGATCTGCCTTGGAACGACCTGCAGAGGGTGCTCCGGCTTGGGGATCCGGCCAAGCGACCCAGCCCGTGGGTCGGGCTTCCCATGTCACACGGCGCCTCACGCGTGCTTGGCCTTCACCGGGTCACGGCGCCCCTCCCGTGGGGGGCGTGCTCACGGGACCACAGCATGCGGCGGGCGTGCACGTGCCAACGTGCACACGCAGACTCGGTTCCTAGACCTGGGACACGTTCCTGGCATTCGTGAACTCCCCGCAAAGCCATCAAGCCCCGAAGCGGTGCCCCCTGCAGCTGAGTGAGCTCCGATTCCAGTCCAGCATCAGCTCTCTGGCTGCGGCCCCTGGGCTCTCAGACAGCAAACGTTCTGGACGCGAGGTCCTCACTCGGGGTCCCCCAGCGGAGCCCCTGGGCTTTGGCTCCTCGGGGAGACACGCTGAGGGGCACCCCCCACCCCGGGATTAGATCCCGTGGCGTGGACTCCTTAGCGGGAGCAGGACAATGGCCACAACCTGCCAGACACTGGACACGGGAACCGGGTGCCTCAGACCCACATCCTCCCAGGAGACTCATCGGACGCCCAAATAAGTCTGTGGCCCCCAGAGGTGGAAAATGCGCCAGTTTCGCGAGCTTCCAGGGGCCCTTTCGGGGGCGAACCTCAGTCCTAGGGTGCTCCCAGGGCGTGTCCTGTAAACCCACCCTTGGTGATTGGTGGTTGACGCCCAATGGCACCCTCCCCGCCAAGAACGCCCCCCGTTTGGCTGTGAGGCTCTTCTCAGTTGAAAGAGACACGTACACGTTTGTGTTCACACGAATACACCTTTACTTACATCCAGCCTCGCCTGACCTCTTTCTCACTGACCGGCTGTGTCCGCGAGCCCAGTAAATCCAGCCGCACACGGAGAAGACCGGGTCGTAAGTCACTCCACCTGCTTCCTGCCACCCACTTGGCACGGGCTTCCAGAGGAACCGCATTCCACACCTAGACCGGGCCCTCCCTGCTTCAGAGAACTCGCTCGGCAGCCCCACGGCTGGAGGTAAAATATCTCAGGGAACAGAGACGGAACGTGTGGCTGGCCGCCCTCTCTTCCCCTCACGCCCGGGGTCCTCGGACACAGGACCCTGGGAGCGGGCGGCCATCCTGCCCCCCCCACCCGATTCCTTGGGGACACTGCAGCCTAGAAGCCTCCCTACACCCGCTCAGGGGAACGGCGCTAAAACTTCAGGCCGAGAGGGCTCGCTGGGACCCCCTGGCGCTCCTGTCTCAGAGACCTGCCCCCCGGGACGAGTCACAGAAATGGAATCACACAGCGTGCGCTCAGTCGATTGTCTTTTCTTCCTCCATGTACTTTTGAGGACAGCTTTGTCCTTGCCCAAAGTCACCTCTGCCCAGGGCTCCTTAAGATCCTCACCTGAGTCCCTTTCAAAATCTGTGATAGCAACACACACCTGACCCGGCCTGGCCTAGGGTCCACCTCAAAGCTGTTCAGCTTTCTCTAAAGCCAGACAGTATTTGAAAACCACATTGTTTTTTGTTTTTGCAAAACCCCAACGGAAAACACCACGTCACACAGAAAACAGTCCTGAGACTGGAATGCCGAGGAAAATCCTGCCGTGGGTGAGACACCAGACAGCTCAACTTTGTTCCCTTTTCGCCCTGGCTGCCAGGAAGCTCAGGATGAGTACCGTACGTAACTGTAAGGATGCTCGCTTACCCCAGAGGTTGGTCTTAAGGATCCCGAGGGGTTAAAGCGGAGTTTTACCGATGCGGCCTGCAGCAGAATCATTTTGGAAGGAGGCCACAAAGACAGATTCCTACTGAATTAGATTTCTTGTGCATCTGGTGCTAGAATCTGCGAGATGCCCAAGAATTCTTGGTCCTCAGGTGAGGCCCTGCCGTCAGAGTGAAACGACCCGGCCCATTCCCTAGGACGGAGGAGAACCTTCTGGAGGAACTGATCTGGCGGCCCATTCCCTAGGACGACCACCTGGGGCACCAGAAACCCTCTCTGCTCTCTGATCCCTCACTGGGGGGGGGGGGGGGGGGGGTGCCCGCTTACACCCGCAAGCGGGAAGGATCATTTGAGGCAATAACAAAGAACACCTGAGGAGATCCGAATCCCATTCGCAGGTAGGCTAACGCCTCCGAGTCTGTGAGAACTTGCGTGAGAAAGTGAATTAACTGTCACTCTAAAGCAGAACCCTTCTGCCGCTACTTAGGTGACATCCTGGCTACTAACTAAATCGCCACTCGAGGGTCCTTTCCCGCTTTTTTCTGAGAGGCGGCAGGAGGGGATGGCGGCAAAGAGTCTGAAACACCCACAGCCCATGCAGGTTTATCGCGTGACACACGGCCCCACGCAGGCGCCGGGGCGTGGGGGGTACGAGGGGCCGTACGTGATGAACGGAGGCCCTTAGGACAGCAGGAGGCCGCTGAGGGGCAGGGTCCCTTGCCGGACGGGCAGCTGAGAAGGAGGAAAAGGAGCCCAGGTAAACCTCGGCCTGAGAGAGGATTCTGCCTCCGCTCTGCCACCAGCCCGGGCCCCAGCACTGCCCACAGAAGAGCCACGTCGCGGCGACGGAAGGCCCTCCGCATCCACAACACAAGGACCTCCATCCTTCCTCCAGCCGAGGGGCCCCGGGAAGCTCTTCCTGGGCTAGTCTCCCAGGGAGCAGCCACCCGCGTATCCTACAGGCGGCCAACTGTTACCGTAGATTCACTCCAGCCCTCATGTGGGGCCCAGACCGGCTCCTCCTTTCTCCCTTCCCCTTGTTTGGCAATGCCCACCATCGCAGGGGTGGCTGCTCTGAGATCGAGTGTTCCCCACCAACGGGGAGCCGATGCACGTTCCCGATGGAGAGACTCGAGGCCCGACCCTGACCAAGGATCTCCAGAGAAACTTCCGCAGCACAGCCCCCGGCACGGGGACAGGCCAGAGCTCCAATCAACCGGCCAGTGTCCTCCCGTCATGAAGAAACCCAGAAGTCAGAGGGCCTTGGTGCGAGCTGGAGCTCAGGGACGTTGGGTCATGAACGGACCGGCGGGCCTGAGGCAGACGCCCCCAAAGGCAACAACAACAGAGGAGCAGGAACTGGGTGCAGGCCGGGGTTCAAAGCCCGACAAGGGAACAGTACCGGGCAGCAGCTGGAGACAGGAGGATCCCGGCCCTGCCCACTCAGCCAGGACAGCTGGGGCTGGCACGGTCCCCCACGGAGCCCCCCACCACCCCCTGCCAGGAGAACGCCCATCCTCGCCGGCGGAGGGGCGGGACGCAGCTCAGAGCAGGCGGAGGGACGCTGTGGAAGGGCCTGGACAGGAGAAGAGGAGGGTCCAACTGGGTTTCAGGCAGGGCTGGGAGGAAGGGAGCTTGAGGCGCCCCCCAAAGCCGATGGCGACCAGGACCAGGGCGGGACAGTGGCTCCTACGCTCTGCCCTCGCCTGCTCTATTCATATCCCCAGGACACGCGTTCTCACCAGGGTCTCGGGGGGCCAAACAGATCCTCGGGTTTTTAAGTATAAGGTGCAGATACAGAAGAGACACACGAACAGATACACAGCATTTCACAGCACGAACAATTCATTGGGGTGGACAATTAGGAAAAAAATATCGAAAACATCTCTCTCTCAAATAAATAAGTAAATATTAAAAACAACAACAACAACAACAACAAAAGTTTGAGAAACACTGTTCAAAGGGATTTGGACCTCCACACTTTCCTTGATGGTCGCCGGTGACAGGGCCAGGGGAGAGGACACAGTGTGTGCTCAGCCTGAGCTGAATTAAGCCGCCCGATGCCCCTGTGGCTGAGAGTGAGTTATGCTGGGTGCCACATCCTCCCCTGAGCATGACAACAACCTCGAAAGGTGAAGTTGGTCAAGGTGAGATCCACACCCAGGCAGCACTCAGCGAGTGCCCACCCTTTAACCACATGCTACACGTGAAACAATGCCGACGGAGCACACAGTAGGTGCTCAGTAAAACGGGCACTGGGCTCTAGACAATGGGCTCAGCGCGTGTCTTGACTCTGCAGAACCGAGGTCACGGGCTTCCCTCCACTGTTCCCTGCCCCCAAGCACAAACGGGTGTCCCCGTGACCATGCAAAAATGGTACAGGGACACTCAGAGCACCCCTCTTGTCCTCCATCAACCCTTAGCCACACTGGCTGGGTCCAGTACGGGCACGGCAGCTAGGACACCGCAGAGCAGACAGGAAAAGGCAGAGCTGGGGCCCCAAGCGATGGTCCTGGTAAGTCCCCTCGAGGTCACATCAGCAGGGGACCAGGGAGCAACTTTGTTTCTCCAGGGTTGAGGACAACTCCAGCCACCCTCTCCCCCCCCCCCCCCCCCCGCCAGCCTAACACAAAACCAAGAGCCTGACGATAAGAAACTGACCATCCTCTGGCCACAGTGCAAAAGGGGTGAGGCACACCACAGCAGGACGGTGGCGACCAGCTTGCAGGTGAAAAAGACAAGGAGAAAACGCGCTAACTCACCAGAGGCGCTGGCAGACTGGGCCCTGCAGAAAAGCTTCTTAGGACAGGAAGCGTCTGTGCTCCGGTGAGCCGCGGCACGGAGACTGGAGGGACTTTCAGAGCTGGGAGAGACAAGAAGACCAGGACACGGTCAGGCAGATGCTGTCAAGGGGCAGAATGTGAAATCTCCAAGCGGATCCTGGGGTCTCTGAGCTAAAACCCAGGGGCTGCACCTCTGCCTCAGCCAAGACGGTACAGGTGCGCCTTTCCCCATCTCTCCCACACGGTGCAATTAAAAACCAGGATGTCGTACAGAAGACACACACAAGACCCCTGAAGGGGGAGAGAAGGAGGAAGATTGGCAAGGGACTAGGGACCCCGAGGAACGGCACGGTGGGCAGTTCTCTAGGCTGGGTTTTTGCCTCGTCCAGCCCAGGCGTGGAGCTAAAGAAGTCGGAGACCCAGACGTTCGGTAGAAGCAGACAAAAAGCCACCACGGATGATTGTTCTCTGTAGCCAAGGGACCAGGAAAGTGGCAGCCTAATGAGACAAGGTGTTTACACAATGACCACTCTCCTGCAGCCAGACACCAGAGAAAAAAATGGCACCCACCCGGACCCGCCGCAGCAAAGGTTGAGTAGGGAGCTGAGACCGCCAGCCTCCGTAGCTGCAATAGGCACCCCAACCCCCCACTGGGTGGTGTCAAAAAAGCCTAAGTAAGAGCTGGGACTTTTTTCCCCACCAGGTGGTAATGAATCCTCCTCTCGCTCCATGGCATTAGTGTGGGCAACGTGGGGAGACTGGGTTTCCACACCCACTCGGCAGTAACAAGGCACCCCACCCCCCACCCCACTGAGCTGGTGTCAGGAAAGAGCTAATGGAAAGTCAGGACTTTCTCCATCACCACCAGAAATGAGGTCACCCTGCCACGGCATTGGTGGGGACCACACAGAGAGCAGGAGCACCCAACCCCACCAGCAATAACAAAGAACTTCCCCACTGGAGTGTCAACAGAGCCCAAACTGTTGATAAGACTGCTATGTCCACCTGGCAGCAATGGGACAGCACCCTCTCCTCCCTTGAGAGAGCAGTGTCAAAGAACACCAGCTGAAACTGAAGTTGACGAGGATCCAGAGTCTCACCAGATAATATGAGAACATACTCATCTCCACCGAAAATCACTCATCATCCCAAGAACCAGGAAGATCTCAAATGGGAAAAGGACAATCCATGGCAGCTGACACTGGGGTGACAAAGATGTTAGAATTATCTGGCAAAGAGTTTAAAGCAGTCCCGATAAGAATAAACAATTAGGAACGTGCTGGAAACAGATGAAAAAACTGGAAGTTTCATTTAAAAAAAAAAAAAACATAAAATCTGAACAAAGAAACAAAGAAGAGCCAAGTCAAAATGTTGGAACTGAAAAATGTGGTCATTGAAATAAGCAGCTCACTGGATGGACTCAACAGCAGAATGGAGGGGACAGAAATAACTGGAAGACAGACCAACAGAAATTACCTAAGCTGCACGGCAGAGAGAAAACATACTAAAAATTAAACAGAGCCTCAGGGACCAGTGTGCCTCTAACCTCATCATAGACCCAGAAAGAGAGAAGAATGGGGAAGTCCAAAAAAGTACTCAACAATATAACAGAAGAAAACATCCCCAATTTGGCAAGAGACATAAACCTACAGATTCAAGAAGCTTAACAGGTCCCAAATAGAATAAACCCAAGGAAATTCACACCAAGATGAATCACAGTTAAACTTCTGAAAACTAATAACAAAGAAAAATCTTGAAAGCAGGCAGAGAAAACTGATACTTTATAGCAGGGAAACAACTACAGTAATAGTGTATTTCTCATCAGAAACTATGGATGACACACAAAATTTTTGGAGTAACGAATGAAAAGAACTATGAATCTAGAATTCTATATCCAGCAAAAATATCCTATAAGAAAAAAGAGAAAAATCAATACATTCTCGGTCGAAAGGAAACCAAGAGAATTTTCCATCAATAGACCTATCCTAAAAGAATGGCTGAAGAAAGCTCTTTAAACAGAAAGGAAACAATAAAAGAAGGAATCCTGGAACACTGGGAAGGAAAAAAGAACACAGTAAGGGAAAATAGGGGTAAATAAAATTGGCTTATCTTCTCCCCTCAAATTTTCTAAATTATGTTTAACAATTGAAGCAAAAATTATAATGCAATCTGATTTGGTTCTAAATGCACGTAGAGAAAATATTCAAGACATTTATATTATTATAAGTGGGGGAGGGTGAAGACACATAAAAGGAAGTAAGGTTCATATATTTCACTCAAACTGGTATCACAGTAGATGGTGGTAAAATTATACATATAAAATATAATGCCTAATCACTTAGAAAGCTAAGCAAAGCCCAAAAACAATTATAGATAAATCCAATTGAAATGCTAAAAATATTCAAATAACCCACAAGAAGGCAGAAAAATGATAACAGATATGAAAAACAGAACAAACATAAAACAAAAAACAAAATGGCAGATGTAAGCCTTAACATAGCAATAACTGCATTAAAAGTAAATGTCAAAATATACCAGTTAAATGGCAGAGATTGGCCAAATGGACTAGATTTTATTTTATTTTATTTTATTTGAACTTAAAAGATTTTAAAAGACCCAATTATATGAGGTCTACAAAAATTCTCTTTAAATAGTGACATAATTGGAATGAAAAAAAAAAGACATACGAACACTAACCACAGGAAGGTAGACATAGCTATACTAATATTAGATAAAGTAGACTTGGAACAAAAAACTACCAGAGAGGAACATTATAATTGACAAAAGGTCAATCCACCAAAAAGTATAGCAACCTTAAATGTATACGCACCAAACAACAGAGGAGAAAAATATATAAAGCAAAAACGTATAGAACTGAAAAGAAAAAGAGACAATTTCAGTTAGAGACTTTGATACTCCCATCTCAGCAACTGATAGAATTTAACTAGACAGAAAAGTCAGCAAGGAAGTGGAAGAGCTCAACAGATTCTGAGTGATATTCATGGAACATGCCATTCAATATCAACAGAATATACACTCTTTCAAGTGCTCCTGGAACATATACCAAGATAGATCATATCTAGGGCCACAAAACAACTGCAACAAATTTAAAAGTGAAATCATACATAGTGTGTTCTCTGACCACAACAGATGCAAATTAGAAATCCATAACTGAAAGGTGACAGAAGTCTCCAATACTTTTAAATTAAAACAGCACACTTCTAAACAACCCATGCGTCAAAGGAAGTTTCAAAGGAAACGTTTTTAATACATGGAATTGAATGAAAACAAAAAATAAAATTAAAATAAAATAAAATAAAATAAAATAAAATAAAACATTCCAAATTCTGTGAGACACAGCTAAAGCAATAATAAGACAAATTTAAAGCACTAAATGCATACATTAGGAAAGAAATAATAATCTCAAATTCTAAGTTCCCATCTCAAGAAGTGAATAAAAGGAGAGGAAAATAAATCCAAAGCAAGCAAAAGAAGGAAATAATAATCATAAAAGTGGGGGAAAAATAAAACTGAAAAGAGGAAAACAGTAGAGGAAATCAATAAAACAATGAGCTAGTTCTTTGTAAAAGTCAATAAAATTGACAAAACTAGCAAGACTGACAAATTAAAAAACACAGACACTCATTACCAGTACCAGAAATAAAATGGAAGATATCATTATGGTCCCTGCAGCAGTCTTTATTATCAAAAAGATAATAAAGGAGTATATAAATAGCTCTACACACATAAATCTGACAATCCAAAATAAACCAATTCATCAAGAAATACAACCTATCTCAACTCATCCAAAATGAAGCAAGTAATCTGACTAACCCTTGTAACTATTAAGAAAATCAAATTCATAATTTCAAAGCTCCCAGTTTCAGAAAAAACGATATATCTCCAAATGGTTTCACTGGAGAATTCTGTGAGTGTTTAAAGAAGAATTAATACCAATTCTACACATTCTCTTGCAGAAAATAGAATAGGAAGGAATAATTCCCAATATATTTTATGGAACAAGTATTATTACCCTGATACCAAAACCATATAAAGAGAGTACAAAAAAGAAAACCATAGGTTAATATCCCTCATGAATATCAATGTTAGAATCTCAAACAAAATTTTATCAAACAGAATTCAGCAGTATATGAAAAGAATTATATCCCATGACCAACTGGGGTTTCCTGCAAGAATTTAAGGCTGGTTCAATTTTTTTTTTTAATCAGTCTGTATAATACACTATGTATCAACAGGCTAAAGAAGAAAAATCATAGAATCATGTGAATAAATTGCAGAAAAAACATTTGACAAAATCCAATATTCATCTCTGACAAAAACTCTCCCCCAAAATAGGAGAAGGGGAACTTCCTAACCTGATAAAGCACAATATGCAAAAGTCCACCAACTGACGTTATTCCAAATAGAAAAGACTAAATGATTTCCCTCTGTGCTCAGCAACCAAGCAAGGAAGTCTGCTGTCATTACTCTTATCGAACCTAGTGATAGACATTCTATAAAGTACAATAAGACCAGAAAGAAAATGAAAAGCAAACAGATTGAGAAGAAAGAATTAAAACTGTCCCCATCTGCAGATGACAGGACTGGAGAAAATCCCAAGGAATCTACAAACAAAAACCTCCTAGAAATAATGAGTGAGTTGAATAAAGTCATAAGATAGAAGAAAGTCAACATATAAAAGTCAATTGTATTCCCATATGCTAGCTGTAGACACCAAAATTTAAAATACAACACTGTCTATAACTGCTCAAAACTAATGAAATACTGAGGTATAAATCTAACAAAACAGGCACAAGACTTGTGTGCTAAAATCTGCACAACACTGGGGAAAGAAATCAGAGGAGATCTGCAGAAGTGGAGAACATACCACGTTCATGGATTGGAAAACTCAACAGAGTCAAGATGTCACTCTTCCCAAATCAACATACGGGTTGAATGCAATTCCAACCAAATTCTCAGCATGGAATAAGCAAACTAATCACCATAACCTTAGTTATACAGAAATGAACTCAAAATGGATCATGGACATAAATGCAAAACATGAAACGATCAAGCTTTCAGAAAAACAACATTTTCTCATAGGAGAAAAATCTTCAGGATCTAAGACGAGGCAGCAAGTTCTCAGACGGGACGTCAGAAGCACAAGCCACACACAGAAAAATGGATGAACCGGACAAGCTTCTATCTGTGAGAGACCCATTATGCAGATGAAAATACAAATCACAGACTGGGAGGAAACGCTCACAACCTGCGTAGCTAACAAAGGACTAGAGTCTTTACTAGAAGGAACTCCCAAAATGTAATGGTAAAAAGCTAAGCAGTTCATTTAAAACATGAACAGAAGACATAAAGAGACGCTTCGTGAGGAAGGAGAGCTAGACGTCGGATGACCACAGGGAAAGTCGCTTCAACGTCGTCACCAGCGACGGGATGCGTGTCACAGCAGTGAGTACCTGTCAAATGGCTAAAATAAAAACCAGTGACACCAAATGCAGGTGATGCCTAAGAAACAGGGTCGCTTCCACGCTGCTGGTAGGGATGTCACACAGTGTGGCCTTTCAGGAAAAATGTAGCGGTTTCTTAAAAATCTAACTGTGCAACCCTGTGACCCAGAGTTTGCACTCGGGGCATTCATCCTACGGAAACGAAACACAAAACCCACACCCTAACATTTATGGCAGTTTTAGTCACAACAGCCAAACACTGCCAACAACCCAGGCGTCCCTCAAAGGGCGAGCGGTCAACCACGCTGGTGCGAACATTCCACGGACGCTACTCAGCAAGAGGAGACACGTGGACACACACAACCACCTCTACGGTTGTGCCGAGAGAGGAAAGCCCATCCCGAGACGTGTGAGCTGTGTGAGTGCACTTTGCACACCTGTCAAAACAACAAAATGCCAGAGATGGAGAGCAGAGCAGAGGTTGCGCGGGTGAGGAAGCTGGGGCGGCGAGGGCTCTGTGGCTACAAAGGTCTGCACGGGGGATGCTCGAGCTAACGGACATACTTCGCTCTGGCCGCCCCGCTGCCCGTGTCCTGGTTGTAAGAAGGCAGTGTGGTTTTGCAGGATTTTGCTATTGGGGTGAGCTGAGTAAAGACTATAGGGGGTTAGAGGGGATCGACGATCTCTGCGTTATGTCTTCCAATTCCAATTAGTTAAAACTAAAAAGGTTTATTAGGGGCGCCTGGGGGGCTCAGTCGGTTGAGCGTCCGACTTCGGCTCAGGTCACGATCTCACAGTTGGTGAGTTCGAGCCCCGCGTCAGGCTCTGTGCTGACAGCTCAGAGCCTGGAGCCTGTCTCACATTCTTTCTGTCTCTCTCTCTCTCTCTCTGCCCCTCCCCCACTTGCCTTCTGTCTCTCTCTCTCAAAAATAAATAAACATTAAAATAAATAAAAACAAAAAGGTTTCTTACTTTTTTTTTTTTAATGTTTACTTATTTTTGAGAGAGACAGACAGTGCAAGTGGGGAAGGGGCAGAGAGAGGGGGAGACACAGAATCCGAAGCAGGCTCCGGGCTGTGAGTTGTCAGCACAGAGCCCGATGTGGGGCGCAAACCCACAAACTGTGAGATCGTGACCTGAGCCGAAGTCGGACGCTTAACCAACTGAGCCACCCAGGAGCCCCAAAGGCTTCTTATTTTTTAAAGTCCATGTGGAAAACAAAACAAATAAAAAAGCAAGTTAAAGAGCATTACCCTGTGGCCCGGGGCACATCATTCCACTCCCGGGCTATACCTAACACTGACAAAAACCATATGTCCACACAAAAACTTGCACAGCCGTGTTCACAGCGGTGCCATTTGTAATGCGCGAAAAGTGGAAACAGCACAATGCCCAGCAACGGATGAACGAGTGAACCAGGTGTGGTCCATGCACGCGTTCATGGCTGAACATGGTTCAGCCAGGATAAGGCAGGAAGCCCCAGCACCCGCCGCAGCATGGACGGCCCCTGAACGCATGATGCTCAGCGAAAGCAGCCAGTCACAAATGACCCCGTGTCACAAGGTTCCAGTTACAGGAAGCGCTCAGAACGGGCAAATCCATGGAGACAGAAAGCAGCTTAGCGGTTTCGAGGGCTGGGGAGAGGAGGGGGACGCCAGCTCGCTTTCAGGGGGATGAAAATGTTGCAGAATAGATTTTGGTGATGGCCGTACAACCCTGTGACGCTACCAAGCAAAACAGAACAAAACAAAAGCACGCCACTGCACTGCACGCTTTCGATGGGAATTGTACGGTCTACGAAACACCTCCCAATAACCCGTTGGAGAAAAGAAACCACTGACTGGGTTCCAGGAAATTTTAAAAGCCTTCATTTCAGAGCGATCCTCGCTGTGCCCCGCAGAGTAAGTAAATTATTGAACTATTTAAAAATGTTAGCCTTCTGCTGTCTGCGTCTATTTTTAGAAGTGCTCATCATTTCTAGGGAGATTGAAATCGTAATTGCAAGGCGTCCTGAAGGAGCCCTGCAGCCCCCTCCAAGGGAGATGGCTTGTGCGAAAAGCAGGATGGGGCAGGAAGGTCGCCGTGGGCCGGGTGTCACCCACAAACACGGCTGCCACCCCCCCCCCACGTCCACAAAGTGCTCCTGATTCCCCTGAGCCTCCAGCTCAGTCACCAGACAACAGGGCAGGTCACCCCGGCTTAGTAACGGTTACCCTGTAAAATTATTCAGGTGCAAAGTTAAAATATTAATTACACCTGCACGGGGACCAGTCAGAGCGCGAAACCCAACCTGGCAGGCTGGTGTTGTGCGTGTGATCCTCGCGATCCACGGGCAACAATAACGGAGTGGCAGGGAGGGATAACAGACGGCTACCACCAACCGGCACGGGGTCCCCGAACCACAACATGCACAGGGCTCCCTGAACCACAAACCCACAGGGGG
>NC_064808.1:1754016-1766631 GCF_023721935.1 Panthera uncia | reverse complement strand
CACAGGGCTCCCTGAACCACAAACCCACAGGGGGTCACCCCCACAACCCGGCACGGGGGTCTCTGAACCACAAACCCACAGGGGGTCACCCCCACAACCCGCACGGGGGTCCCCGAACCACCAACCAGGCACGGGGGTTCCTTCTCGGGTACTCAGCCCCTCCTCGCTGGAACTTCCACCCGGCAAAGTCCTCTCCCAAGGACCCTGGACTTGGTCCTTCCGCTCACTTTGGACAAATCAGCAAGCACAAAGGACCACAGAAATTCGATGCAGGAGGCCATCACATCAGGGGACGCATGTGTCCAGACGCCGAAGAGAAGGCAACGCTCCGCACCTGGGTATCACCCTGGACGGACCGAGCACCGGGCCGGGCACACGCGAGTCAGATCCTCTCTGCCACACGAGCCCTGGGCTGACCGGTCCTCACAGCTGGTCCCTTCTCTCGACCACAAAATGAGTCATTTGCACCGTGGCTGTCTGAGTTCTAAAGGAGAGAAGGCGGCCGAGTATCGAAGCTGCTTTTAAAGCAACTGCAAACTCAGGGTGGACTTAGGGACCGACAGACCAACAGGAGAGGAGAGAGAGCCCGAAACCAGTCCCCAAACAAGCTTGGGGGCTGCGCCCTTGACAAGAGGGAGGGACAAACCAATCAGGGGCTGGGGCGGACCATTTTCTGGAGAAAGAGACAGATGGGGTCAATAGAAGAAAAGCAAATGAGGGCCACCTGGGTGGCTCAGTCTGTTGAGCGTCCGATTTCGGCTCAGGCATGATCTCGAGGTCCGTGGGTTCGAGCCCCGCGTCGGGCTCTGTGCGGACAGCTCGGAGCCTGGAGCCTGCTTCGGATTCTGTGTCTCCCTCTCCCTCTGCCCCTCACCCACTCATGCTCTGTCTCTGTCTCTCTCCAAAATGAATAAACATTAAAAAAAAAGAAAATGGAATCCAGGAAATTCAGGCTCGGAAAGCCGAGTGGCCCGTGAACCAGGAGATATTCAGTGGAGCGAAGGAAATGCAAAGGAACAGGGTGCCTGTTCCCGCCCACCGGGTGGGCATCAGCGAGACAGCACCAGGGTCAAGTCTCCGCGAGGACTGGACGGCTCTCACACTGGCACTGCAGCTGGGCACAGCCCCCGTGGAGAGCAATCAGTTGGGAGGAGAGGATCCAAGAAGGCGCGACCCGTGTACCCCAAGCCACAGAGGCCAGCACCTGTCCCCTAAGGACAGACCCTAAGAAAGAGCCGTCCTGGTCAAGGACGTTCTCTGCAGCACAGCCTGAAAGGGAAACGGCAAACAGCCTGGAGTCCCCAGGAGAAGACCAGAGACCAGGGGTCGGCCGTCCCACGAAATACGACACAGCCGCTAAAATGGGCAAACTAGAGCGACGTGATGAGGTGGGATTTTTTTTTTTTTCAAGTAGCTATGAATCCCGATGCCACCAAGACAAAGCTTCCAGGGAGCAGACAGTGCCTTAGCCCGCCTCCCCCCGTCCCCCACCCCCCACGGGTGCCCGGGTCCCCCTGGACGAGCTAACATGTCCCAATGTTGGCGGCTTGCGAGGTAAGTAAACAACACGTTGCTCAACCAGCCGGTGTTTCGGGTCATGAGGCAACCAGAGAGCAGCCGATTAGTTAATGAGCTACATTCTTCGGGAGACGTTCTTTCCCCTTCTCTGTGTGACACAGCCCTCGGTCCTGCCCTAAACTGGACTGAACCCGTAAAACAGAGACACCAGGCTCCCAGGGAGGAGCACCTTTCCATCGCGGGAACACCGCGAGCGTACTGCACAATTTCCCCAACGTACGGGGTCACCCCTGCTCTGTCCCCAGACCTGAGAAGAAAGGTGGGCCCCTTTCCACTGGGTGGGCAAGCCGGCAGGAGAGTCTCAGCTTTGGCATCCCAAGACCAGGTGGGCCTTGGGTTGGTCACTGCTTTAAAACGTGCTTTTTGAAAACAGGGACTTGAACAGGAACCTGCACACCCATGGTCACAGCAGCGTCATTCACAACGGCCAAAAGGTGGGAGCACCCAAGTGTCCATCCACAGAGAAATGGAAAAACAGGACGTGGTCCATCCACACAATGGAGTAATATTCAGCCCTGACAAGGGTGACACCTGCCACAACATGGTTGGACCCGGGGGACGTGATGCTCAGTGAAACAGGCCAGACACACAAGGACAGACACTGTGTGACCCACCCACACGAGGTCCCTGGAGTCTCCAGATTCCCGGAGACAGAAGGGTGGACGGTGGGCGCCGGGGCTGGGGGAGGAGGTGGGTGTCCATGTTTTACGGGAACAGGTTCCATTTGGAAAGATGGAAAGTTCTGGAGACACATGGTGGCGGGGGCTGCACAACAGCGTGAATGTGCTTAGAGCCACCGAGCTGCAACTTAAAAAAAATGGTTACGATGGTAAAATTTATGTTATGTATATGTTACCACCACTCACAAAGCGTTAAGTGCACAATAGCGTTTTCACGTCAATCTCTGTTAAATTCTTACAGGACTTACCATGTCCTGATTCCCCCCATCTCCCTCAAGTCTTTGCCCAAGTGCCACCTTCTCAGTGAGGCCCGCCCTGACTGCCCTACTGAAAACTGCAACCATCCCTCTCGCAGCCCCCTGAGCAAGCTCTCCTTTTCTCCGAGACGGCCTAGAGGCTCCTATATTATCTCCCTTACTCAGTGTTTGTTTCCCCTGGCTCGAATGCTGGCCGTCCAGGGCAGGAATATGTGTCTCTGGTTTACTGTTTTATCCCAAGAGTCTAGCTAGAACTATCAGACACGTTTAGGAGACGCTCCATCCCAGGACAGTGGAACCCACGTTCTTCTCAAGTGCGCACGGAACACTGTCCGGGATGGATCACGTGCTAAGCCATAAAAGAGCCTCCATAAACGCATAAACGCAACAAGGATTCAGTCATGCAAAGGATGTTCTCTGACCACAACCGTATGAAATTGTAAGTCAATAAGAGAAAAAAAAAAAAAAGAAATTTATGAATACGTGGAAATTGAACACCACATGTCTAAATGACCAACGGGTCAGAAAATAAATCAGAGGGAAACTGGAAAATACTAAGAAGAAAGAAAAAGAAGCTAGAAAAATTTTGAAATGAGTGAAAAAGACCAAATAAATCAAAACTTGTGAGATACAGCAAAAACAGTCCTCAGAAGGAGATTTTCAGTTGTAAATGTCTATAATAAAAAGAACAAAGATCTCAACTCAATAACCTATCCTTCCCCCTGTGGAAAAAGCACATAAACTAAAGCCAAGTGATCTGAGGGAGGAAAGAATAAAAAAGTTAGCACAAAATGAATGTAAAAGGGAAGAGAAAAATCAATGAAACCGACAACGTGGCTCTTTGAAAAGATGGCTAAAATTGGCAAACTGTTAGCTAGACTGATCAAGAAAAAAAGCGGGGGTGGGGGGAAACACTCAAATTAGCAAACTCAGAAATGAAAGAGAGGACATTTCTGCCAACCTCACAGAAATAAAAAGGACAATAAGGCAACACTATATACAACTGCACACAAAAATGGATAGATTTCAGTGAGACACAAAGTAACCAACATGATGCAGGAAGAAACAGAAGACTTGAAACATACCTGTAACAAGTAGAGACTGTATTAAAACCACACACACACACACACACACACACACACACACACACAAAAAGCACCAGGCCCAGATGGCTTCACTGGTGAATTCCACCAAACATTGAAGGAAGAATTAAATATAGTTCATCACAAACATTTCCAAAAAGGTAGAAGAGAACACTTTACAACTCATTTTATGAGGTCAATATTACCATGGCACCATCACAAGAAAACGACGAACCAATATCTCTTATGCATATACATGCAAAGTGCTGAAAATACTAGCAAACTGAATCCAGCTGCATATGAAAAGGATTATAAACTATGAGTAAATGGGATCGGTCCCGAGAATTGCCAAGTTGGCATACCATCCAAAAATCAATTCATGCAAGGCACCATATTAACAGAACAAAAGACAAAAAGGAGCTAATCATCTCAACAGATGCAGAAGAGGCACTTGGCAAAACCCAGCACTGCTTTGTGACAAAAACACTCAACAAACTAAGAATACAAGTGACCTTCCTCAACCTGATAAAGGGCACCTACAAGACACCCACAGCCAACACCGCACGTAATGGCGAAAGACTAGGTGCTTCCTCCTCAGATCAGAAGCAAGACACCAACGTCCTTTCTGGCTACTTCTACTCAACCTTCTGCTGGAGCTTCCAGGCAGGGCAATTAGATAAGACAATGAAATAAAGGCACCCAGATTGGAGAAGAAGAAATAAAACTGTTGTTACCCACAGATGACATAAACTCGTGTGTAGAAAATTCTACAGAATCCACTAAAAAAGGAACAGGACAGGGACGTCCACTCTTGCCACTGTTATTCAACATAGTGTTGGAAATCATAGCCTCGGCAATCAGACAACACAAAGGAATAAACAGCATCCAAATTGGCCAGGAGGAAGTCAAACTTTCAGATAACACAATACTCTGTATGGAACACCCAAAAGATTCCACCAAAAACCTGCTAGAACTGATCCATGAAATCAGCAAAGTCGCAGGACATAAAATCAATGCACAGAAATCGGGTGCATTCCAATACACCAATAATGAGTCAACAGAAAGAGAAGTCAAGAAATCGATCCCATTTACAATTGCACCCAAAACCATAAAATACCAAGGAATAAACATAAGGAGGTGAAAAATACACACCTGAAAACTATAGAGAGCTTATGAAAGAAATTGAAGAAGATACAAAAAAATGGAAAAATATTCCATGCTCCTGGATTAGAAGAATATTGTGAAAATGTCAACACTACCCAAAACAATCCTTATCAAAATAACACCAGCATTCTTGAGAGCTAGAACAAACAATCCTAAAATTTGTATGGAACCACAAAGACCTCTTATAGACAAAGTAATGTTGAAAAAGAAAACCAAAGCTGGAGGCATCACAATCCCGGACTTTAAGATGTATTACAAAGCTGTAATCATCAAGGCAGTATGGTACTGGCACAAAAAACAGACACTCAGATCAATGGAACACGATAGAGAACCCAGAAATGGGCCCACAAATGTATGGCCAACTAATCTTTGACAAAGCAGGAAAGAATATCCAATGGAATAAAGACACTCTCTTCAGCAAGTGGTGCTGGGAAAACTGGACAGCGACACGCAGAAGAATGAACCTGGACCACTTTCTTACACCAGACACAAAAATAAACTCAAAATAGATGAAAGTCCTAAGTGTAAGACAGGAAGCCATCAAAATCCTCGAGAAGAAAGCAGGCAAAACCTCTTTGACCTTGGACACAGCAACTTCTTCCTCAACACATCTCCGGAGGCAAGGGAAACCAAAGCAAAAATGAACTATTGGGACCTCAGCAAAGGAAACAATCAGCAAAACTAAAAGGCAACCAACTGAATGGGAGAAGATATTTGCAAACAACATATCAGATAAAGGGTCAGTATCCAAAATCTATAAAGAACTTCTCAAACTCCACACCCAAAAAACAAATAATCCAGTGAAGAAATGGGCAAAAGACATGAATAGACACTTTTCCAAAGAAGACCTCCAGATGGCCAACCGACACATGAAAAGATGCTCCACATCACTCATCATCAGGGAAACACAAATCAAAACCACAGTGAGACACCACCTCACACCAGTCAGAACGGCTCACATGAGCAACTCAGGCAACGACAGATGTTGGCAAGGATGCGGAGGAGGAGGAACTCTTTTGCATTATTGGTGGGCATGCAAGCTGGTGCAGCCACTCTGGAAAACAGTATGGAGGTTCCTCAAAAAATTAAAAATAGAACTACCCTACAACCCAGCAATTGCACTACTAGGTACTTATCCAAGAGTTACAGGTGTGCTGTTTCGAAGGGACACATGCACCCCCATGTTTATAGCAGCCCTATCGACAACAGCCAAAGTACGGAAAGAGCCCAAATGTCAACTGACAGATGAATGGATAAAGAAGATGTGGGATATATAGACAATAGAGTGTTACTCGGCAACCAAAAAGAATGAAATCTTGCCAATTGCAACTACGTGGATGGAACTGGAGGGTATTATGCTAAGCGAAATTAGTCAGTGGGAGAAAGACAAATATCATATGACTTCACTCATACCAGGACTTTAAGACACAGAACACATGAACACAAGGGAAGGGAAGCAAAAATAATATAAAAACAGGGAGGGGGACAAAACATAAGAGACTCTTAAACATGGAGAACAAATGGAGGATTGCTGGAGGGGTTTGGGTGGGGGGAGGGGCCATTAAGGAAGACACTTGTTGGGAGGAACACTTGGGTGTTACACGTAGGGGATGAGTCACTAGAGCCTTCTCTTGAAATCATAGTTGCACTATATGCTAATTAACTTGGATGTAAATTTAAAAATAAATAAATGTGCATAATACACATGTTTAATACAATCAAAAAAAGAATCCACTAAATAATGATTAGAACATGATCGTCAAGATTACAGAATATATGATCGATATACAAAAAAATGAATAGTATCTCTACAAACTAACAACGAACTATTTGAAAATAAGGTTAAGAAAACAATTTCGCTTATGATGATATTAAAAAGGACTAAAGTCTCAGGCACAAATTTAACACAAGAAATGGAAAATTTGTACTCTGGAAACTAGAAAACATTTTTGAAAGAAACAAAAGACCTAACTGATTACAAAAACATCTAATGCTCATGGGTCAGAAGACTTCACATCGTTAAAATGGCAATACTTTCCGAAATGAGCTACAGACTCAACACGATCCCTGTCGAATCCCAGCTGGCTTCTTGGCAGAAGTCGATAAGCTGATCCTAAACTCATATTCAAGGGACCCAGAATAGCCAAACCAATGTTGAAAGGAAAAAAAACCACTAGGTGGGAGGACTCACCCTTCCTGATTTTAAAACTTACTACTGGGGGTTGGGGGGGGGGGGGGGGGGGGGGGTGGGTATTGAGGAGGAGGACACCTTTTGGGATGAGCACTGGGTGTTGTATGGAAACCAATTTGACAATAAATTTCATATCTTGAAAAAAAAAAAAAAACTTACTACAAAGCAACAGTAAGCAACACGGTGTGGTACTGGTGTAAGAATGGATATATAGATCAAAGGAAGAGACTTGAAAGTCCAGAAATGATGCCATGTTTTTATGGCCAACTGATTTTCTTTTTTTTTTTTTTCAACGTTTTTTTTTTTTTTTTTTTTTTGGGACAGAGAGAGACAGAGCATGAACGGGGGAGGGGCAGAGAGAGAGGGAGACACAGAATCAGAAACAGGCTCCAGGCTCCGAGCCATCAGCCCAGAGCCTGACGCGGGGCTCGAACTCACGGACCGCGAGATCGTGACCTGGCTGAAGTCGGACGCTCAACCGACTGCGCCACCCAGGCGCCCCTGGCCAACTGATTTTCAACCAGAGTCCCAGGCAATTCAATCGGAAAGGATCATCTTTTCAACAAATGGTCCTGGGACAGCTGGACATCCACATGCAAAAGAATGAAGTTGGACCCCTTCCTCACACCATATACAGAAATTAACACAAAATGGATCCTATGCCTAAATGCAAGAGTTAACAGTATGAAATTCTTAGGAGAAAACACCAACATACATCTTCAGGACCTCAGGTTAGACAAACCCTTCCCAGACGCGGCACTAAAAGTTCACAAGTAGCAAAAATAAAAAACAGATGGTCTCCATCAAGAGGCAAGATTTTCATACTTTATCTTTTTTTTTTTTAAGTTTATTTATTTGGAGAGAGACAGCAAGAGCGAGAACGGGGTAGCGGCCGAGAGAGAGAGGGGGAGAGAGAGAATCCCAAGCAGGTTCCATGCTGTCAGTGCAGAGCCCCACACGGGGCTCAACCTCGTGAACCGCAAGATCATGACCTGAGCCGATATCAAGAGTGAGACACCGACCGACGGAGCCCCCCAGGCGCCCCAAAATTTCATACTTGAAAGAACGCTATCAACCAGAGAATGGGACAAATTATCATCAAGATGGCACTCGTACAACTTGATAATAAAAGGACTAAAAAAAAAATTAAAAAGTTAGCAAAGGTTTGGCATAGGCATGTCGCCAAGCAAGGTACACAAATGGCCAAGAAGCACACAAGGTGCTCCCATCATTCGTCAGGAGAGAGAGGCAACTTAAAAACAGCCGGATGCCACCCCACGCCCTCCGGGGCGACCACAACCAAGAAGACAGATAATAGCAGGGACTGGAGAGGAGGTGTGGCAAGGGGCACCCTCACCCACTGGTTGGAACGCAGAGCGGCCCACCCACTCTGGGACACAGTCTGGCAGGTCCCCGGAGGGGCAAGCATCGGGTTACGACGTGACCCGGTGTTCCCACTTCTGGGTAAACACCCGAGAGCAAGGCACCCACAAGCCCACGCTCCTGTGCCGATTCGAAACGGCCAAAGGGCAGAAACCACCCGTCTGCCCGGCAGCCGCCCTCCGGGTAACACCACCATCCCAGCTGTGAGGGAAGAAGCAGGGAACACCCGCTCAAGACACGTTCGGCCCCCGGCACAGATTCAGCGGAAAAAGGTCCGCCTGTCATTTAGAGTCGAGAGGAGCTGCTGAAATTCGAAAGAGGGTATGAGGCCCGACACCCCGGCCCGGCCCAGGCCTGTTCAGCCACCAAGCACCGCAGGGTTTAAGCAGGAACAAACCAAGACCCAGAGCCAGAACTCAAGCCACGCTGAACCCCAACACACACAGGACCCAGGACCCAGGACCCAGTTCTGCCTCCTCGAATGTCATAAATACGGGCAGGGGGCAGACTCTCAGAGCCCTACTGCCCAGAGGGGCCAGGGGCAAAGGAGGGACAAAAGTTAGGCGTTCAGTTACTCAGTGACAAAGGCCCACTTCAGGGACTCATGGGTTCAACAAGCATCTATCCCGGCTTGGGAGGAGTGGGGGCGGGGTGGGGGCGGGGTGGGGGCAGGGGCCCTGTCTGCAGTGTGTTTCACCTCACTTTAAAAAACTGCCTTTGCCGGGGCGCCTGGGTGGCGCAGTCGGTTAAGCGTCCGACTTCAGCCAGGTCACGATCTCGCGGTCCGTGAGTTCGAGCCCCGCGTCAGGCTCTGGGCTGATGGCTCGGAGCCTGGAGCCTGTTTCCGATTCTGTGTCTCCCTCTCTCTCTGCCCCTCCCCCGTTCATGCTCTGTCTCTCTCTGTCCCCAAAATAAATAAAAAACGTTGAAAAAAAAAAAAAAAAAAAAAAAAAAAAAAAACTGCCTTTGCCGTCCCCACCTCACCTGTCCCAACACCAGGCAGAGCTGAGTAGGGAAGCCAAGCGTGAGACCCTCCCCCAGGCCCGGGAGAAAGCGCCCTTATCCACCATCACCCAGGGGCACCCCCCAGCCCCCCCCCGCCCCGTGCCTGGGCCTCCGCTGAAAACCTGGGCGTGAGTTCGGGCCCCGCATCGGGCTCTGGGCTGACGGCTCGGAGCCTGGAGCCTGTTTCAGATTCTGTGTCTCCCTCTCTCTCTGCTCCTCCCCTGTTCATGCTCTGTCTCTCTCTGTCTCAAAAATAAATAAACGTTAGGGGCGCCTGGGTGGCTCAGTCGGTTGGGCATCCAACTTCAGCTCAGGTCACGATCTCGCAGTCCGCGAGTTCGAGCCCCGCGTCGGGCTCTGGGCTGATGGCTCAGAGTCTGGAGTCTGCTTCTGATTCTGTGTCTCCCTCTGTCTCTGCCCCTCCCCCGTTCATGCTCTGTCTCTCTCTGTCTCAAAAAAATAAAAATAAATGTTAAAAATAAATAAATAAATAAATAAATAAATAAATAAACGTTAAAAAAAAAAGTTTCTAATGGGATAAATACCAGGAGCTACAAGGCACAGAACCAAAAAGCTTCCTGGGGTCCTTAAAAACTCGTTAAGACGGTGATGAGGGAGCGTGGGGCGGGCTGAGGGACAAAATACGGGCTGGCAACCCCCCCCCCCCACCGTGGAATATGTGTTTTATTAAATGGTAATAAATGGCGTTTCCCTAGCAACAGCCAGCCCCTCAGGGTCCTGGAAACCTTGCTTCCAAAATTCCTTAGGGACTTACCCTATCCCTGACCTCCTGCCAGCCTGAGGGGCTGTAATGAGTCACCTGTCCAGACCCCAGTGCAGCTCTCCCTGCCCACGGGTCCTGTCCCCACACTTTAATAAAATCACCTTTTTGCGCCAAAGATGTCTTCAAGATTTCTTTCTTGGCCGTAGGCTCCGGACCCCAGGAGCCCCCCACCACCCCAAAACTTCATCGCTTGGACCAAAAACGTGAGAACCCCTGTGCCCTCGCCCACGTGTGGGCCCCCCATGGGGGAGGGCAGGGACAGGTGGCTGCCCGACGCAGGGTCTTGGCCCGGCCACGTGACCTTCCACGGTTAGGTAGACTCCATCTGCCTTGGGTGAGGTGGGGGTGTTACAAGTGTCCGTTCCTCAGGGCCGTGATGACGATGACGTCAGCACCTGGAAAAGCACTTAAGGACCAAAGTGCCCCCTCCACTCGCTACTGCGAGTGTTTTCGTGACAGAGTCACCAAGATGGTCCACTGACAAAGAGAGGGTGTCCCCACAATATACCCCCTTAACCCGGTCCCAGTGGGCGTCCATTCCCTGAAGCCCCGAGCCGCTGGCAGATCGGGGACAGGAGAGGATCCGTCCCCGGGTCAGCGGGATGCTGACCCTGAGGCCGGGCCTGGGTGCAGCCAGTGGGCCGGCCCAAGTCTAAAGCCCTCGGAGTGAGGCTGAGAAAGAACAGGCCGGGGCCTGACCGGTCCAGGAAAGTCTGAAGCCATCACAGGCGGATGATGCAATGGTGATGCCTTCCAGCCAATCCGGTCTTTTCAACAAACATCCGGGGGGCTCACTCCACACCGGAGCCCCTACAGGACGCTGAGACCCAAGTCCCTTCCTGGGCACCGGTCTGCCTGGGGCCCTGCACAAAGTCCGGGCAAATGCCTGCAGCTGGCCAGGCCCCTGGCACAAGACGGTGGGAGCACAGAACACCATCAAAATCAAGAAGGAGAAAGACTGGGGGGGGGGGAGGGGGCAGGAGGGCAGGAAAAACCCTGGGCGGTGGCAGCCGTGCCCAAGTGCCACAGCAGACACGCCTCTGTGCCCCCCCCCCAGGGCGTTCCTGCTCCCCAGGGTCCCAGGAAGGCCTTCAGCTCTACTGAGAATGTGTGACCCTCTCCCTGGGCCCAGGCCCTCTGGGACCCGGCGTGCACATCCCTTCTTCAGGCTCAGGCACCACCACGGGTCCCCGAGCGCCCCCCGAGAGCACCTGGCCAGCCCCTCGGTCCCGGCTCCCTGCCTCTCCCCACCCACCAGGGGATCTGGGCACTGTTGCGGGATTTCTCAGCCCAGGGAAGGGGGAGGTCTTATGGGCCAGAAGACCCATGGGTCCCCCAAGTAGGGACACTCTGGGGCAGGACACCCAGTCTGCAGGACGCGGCTCATGTGGAGCATTCAGGTGGCATCATCTGTCACTACTGTCACCTAGGGGTCTACACCGTCCCCAGGGTGGGACTCGCTTGCAAGAACCCTGAGAGTGGGGCGGGATCTGGCCCACTTCTCTCCCTCCCGCTGGGGGCTCTAAACAGTGTGGACCCTCGGCAAGGGGCCAGTCTAAAGGGAACCAGTCTCCTGAGCTGCTCCGTGTAGAAAGGCCTTGGGGGTCCCCTTCCCCAGCAGCCTCTCCCACCTTCTACAGAGGAAAAGGCCTTCAGGCCCTCTGAACCTCGCTGGGGAGGGAGTGGGGGTGGGGAAGGGCTCCCAGTACCAAACAGAGGAAGGCAATTCAAGCAAGCCTTGAATTAAAACACCAGAAACACCCGCTGCCCGCTGGCTGACAGGTACGTGCCCAGTAGAACCTTCCTTTCCACCATTTCTGAAATCCACACCGTTTTATGGTGTTCAAATCTATCGCCTCCTCCAGCCAGACCTCATTTCCGTGTGAGCGCCTTGACGTCACAAGAAAAACTTCTCTAAGTCCACGTGTGTATCTTCTCCTCGCACAGAAATATGCACGAGCGATTAACAAGACACCGACAAGCTCGAACGTCTATTCGGTTGGGGTAACACTCTGGGGGCGAGGGGCAGTAGCGCTTTGAGAAGGCAAAGGAACGATGAACAGTCCCCGAAGCCGCTGAGCCCACTGGCGAGGGTCACGAGCTGCCACGTCGAGGGTGGTTTGGACAGAAGACACCGCTCGAGTTGGCCAAGTTACTTTTTCAATGCCAGTATTTACCTCCCAGGCGAGGTTCTCCATTCTCAGCAAATACTAGAACCTACCGAGAACAACTTTAGATGTTGACTTAAAACTGTTAAAAATGCACGAGGCGCGTGGTTGAACGGCTCGGGTCCGAACCGGGAGTGGGTACAAAGGGGCCCCGGGGCATGATTCTTTCATCTTTGCTGCATATTCGAATTTTTCACACGAAAATGGTGCAGGAAACATCGGGGGGAAAACATAGTTTTTAAAAACAACGCTTTTAGGGGGGGGGAGAGAAAAAAAAAAAAAAAAAAAAAAAATTTTCTTTAAAGAAACTTGCCCCCCCCCCC
>NC_064808.1:1748684-1753916 GCF_023721935.1 Panthera uncia | reverse complement strand
CCCCCCCCCCCAAAAAAAAGAGGTTAGAGTGGGACAGAGCCAAAGCATGAGAGACTCTTAAAAACTGAGAGCAAACTGAGGGTTGATGGGGGGTGGGAGGGAGGGGAGGGGAGGGGATGGGTACTGAGGAGGGCACCTTTTGGGATGAGCACTGGGTGTTGCATGGAAACCAATTTGACAATAAATTTCATATACTGAAAAGAAATAAAAGAAACTTGCCCAGCCAGGCTCAGCCACTGCAGGGATGTGCCATGATTATCCACCTAATGGATGCCTCCCGGTGAGTCTCCTCAGTCACCAGCCCAGGACTGGCCCACCATCCTGCCGGCCGGAACCCTGAGCATTGCCCGAAATGTGCTCTGAGGAACCCTGAGGGTGCAGACCCTCTGGGAGCGCCGGGCTCCTGCACCTCTGGCCTCAGCCAGAATGTCCGGGGGGCCCCCAGGAGCACCCCCCACGCCCAAGGTCCAGCATTTGAGATCTGCAGCTTTAACATTAGGAGCTCATGGCCTCATTCAGCGCGCACCCCTCACGGAGCCACCCTGAGAGTCCTTGGCAAACCCCACAAGGACAATTTTCCAGCACCGTCCAGGTCGGTCACTGGGCACAGGCCCCACCCCCTCCCCGCACTGCCATCTGGCAACCCTGCTCTCCACTGCAGCTGGCCACAAACTCCTTGCAGCCCCACAGGCTTTTAGGGGTTTAATCTCCCAGAAAGGGACACGTGCCTCAGCTGGCCCATCCCTGGGCACACCCAGGGCCCGGATTGAGCGCCCTGGCAGGCTCTCGGATCCGCCCCAGCACTGGGCTCACCTCCCCCGGCCCCCTTAAGACTGGAGACCCCTTGAGGGGTGGGAAGGCCCGTGCTACGTGCATCCGTATCCCCCAAAGACCGGCCTCGATATTTCCACTTGGGGCCAAAGACGTGAGCCTTCACTGGCCACTTGAAAACATTTCTGGGGTCTGCTTCCAAGCAAAATCAAAGGGCCCATCACACCAAGAAGTCCGATCAGAAGATTGTAGCTCTTTTTCAGGCCGCAGCTACAGGAAGAGTAATTGTCCAACCGGATGAATCTTCCCGCTGGGTAATCCGTCCCCTGGCCGAGGGTGGGGGGGCGGTGGGAGGGGGGCCTGAGGGCTGGGCTCTCTCTCCCCGGCAGTTTGCTAATCCCGGCTGCCCCACGCCCTGGCTGTGTGGCCCAGGGCTAGCGACTTCGCTCCTCTGAGCTCCAGGCTCCGATCCATACAGCGAGAATAATCAACCCCATCTCTCTCTCTCTCTCTCTCTCTCTCTCAAGTTTCCCGAGACCTGAATGAGGTAATGTGTAGCAAGAGTGCAAAGCAGTGTCTGCCAGAAGGAAAGCACCGAGCACGTGGGAATACTGGCTGTCGCTGTATACTGGCTGGCACCGTCCGCATGTCCCCACTCTGGGAGCAAGAACGTGGCCATTTCTGCCGAGTTCCCGCTGCAGCACAGGCAGAGAGATGATCAGACCTCCTCCAGGGGTTTTTATCTCCCCAGTGCCCCTCCTCCTCCAGGCTGGGCTGGGGAGCCTCTCTGTGCCCTACAGCACCCAAAGGTCACTTCTATCACAACCCCTGTCCCGCTGTGCATTAACCCTTCCCCCGCTAGCCTGGAAGCCCCCGGGGGCGGGGGAGGGGGACAGCCCCAGTGGCCAGCTCCCCGCCTGGTGCTCAGCAGCCGTTTGAGCTCACTCAGTGCAACGTGCAGAGAAAATCTGATACGCGCTAGGTCACCTCGGACCATCAGAGAGCGGCAGGCCCCTCACTGGGTGGGAGGGCCAGGTGCAGGGGCCAGGCCACAAGGGTCACGCGGCCGGGGGCCTCCAGGCTGCAAGCCCTACTACGCCCAATCAGTCCACGGTCTCTCAACCAGCACCCAGGCGAAGGGCTGGGGACTCCAAAGATTTTTTTTAAACTGGCTCGTGTTGGGGGCGCTTTCCTGCCCACCTCTTTGCGAACTCCCCTCCGTCAAAGCAGAGAATTAGTAAATTTGCAGAGATCACTTTGAGGACGGAAGGTCACACACGATCCCCCCCTGGGGCTGAGGACAATTGGAGGCTCCCGGGAAGGCCGCCGCTGTTCATTTCCTGGAGCGTTTCCAGCCACGCCCCTCCCTCCCGCTGCCCTCCCAGGGCGGGGTTCTCAGCTCCGCCTGCCTCCGGCTTTACACAGCAGGAGGGGGGGGATTTCCTGAGAACGAGAGTTCAGGGGTCAGAGGGTAGACCTCAAACCCCAGCCTCACCCCCAGGATTCCTTTGGAGCCGGAGGCAGATCTCGGCCTCCTTAGCAGCTCAAGTCCCAACCTGGGCCCCCATTTGGGGAACCCCCATCACGCACCAGAGCCGACAAGGACGCCAGAACACTCTAAATTAGGGCTCTGACACATCTGAGAATAAAGCCAGTAAGGTAACGAATTACTTCTCCATAAAAATCAGGTTTTCTAGCGTTTTCCAGTCTATCGGGCGGCTCCCGGCGTGTTTTTCTTAGTTTCTCGGCTTTTTCTTCCACCTGTGTCCCCATCACTGACGTGAGTAAAATATGACACTATCTCAGGGCTGCTTTATCTTCCCCAGGTGGCCTTCTTCACATCTGACCTTTGACCCTGGATGCCCAGGGCTCCCTCTAGCTAGCCTGCCCCCCCCCCCCAGAGGCCTGGACCAAGTCACCAGCACAAGGTGACCCCTGGACCTCAGCTGGGGGCCCTGAAGGAAAGCCCCCAGGACACTCTCCTGAATATGAATCGGGCTTTTTCTCCAGCAAATTACACTCCCAGACAGAGGCCGGGAGGACACCCCTCTTTCCCAACGGACAGCTGATTTGTTCAAAGCAGCCAAGTGCTGCCCACTGGGACCTGCCTTTAGAGGCAAAATCACCTTATTCATCAAGCATTCCTGTTGATATCGAACGGTTACAGCGCCTTCCATAGGGGCCCAATGTGCCTTTCCACCCAATTTCTCCTTCTTGGAAAACCAGAAATTTCCCAGCACGGGAACGGCACCTGCTTCCTTTAGAGGACTGCTTCCCAGCAGCCTTACGTCCAGCTGCTCTCAACACAGCCTAATTCCTGTCCACACAAGGGTCTCCGTCAGCCTCCTTAGGGCTACTGGCACTTCCAGGGCAAAACTCCACTGGCTCCCCCTTCTTAGCCACTAGGGCAATCACCTTCACTTTCCCTCCTTGGTCACCCCAGACCCCCGCAGCGGGCACTAATCTCCAGGCGAGTGCAGCCTTGTTATTAGGCATGAGTGGCGAGAAAGTTCGGGTCTCCAAACGCAGCGGCTTCCCGGGGCGGGGGGGGGCTGTTCTGGATGGTCGGAACCCCCCAGCACCACCAGCTCCCCGCTAATTATCATTTAATGCAGGACCCCTGGATCAAGGCTGAATCCCGGACAGAGCATACACTCCTGCCCGGGTCAGTAAAGTCGAGGGGCAAGTCCCAGGTGGAGGTCAAAGCACCACCCCCAGCGGAGGGCTTCCGAAATTACCTCTTTGCTTCTCCAAACTTAAATTAGAGGACTGACCTCATTAATTCGAACTTGAGTTTCAAACAAAAAAGAGGTCACGTAACCATCCAATTTACTGCCTCCAATTTCCACGTGGAAACCACTTCATTTCTGGAAGGCCTCTGAGGACTCCCAGGACCGTGCCAACAGCTGCCGCCCCCCCCCCCCCCAGGCCCCCTCGCGAACCGCGACCTAAGCGGCCCGAGTGCCTTCCAACCGCCCAGGGTCGCTTTAAAAGCTCCTCCACGAACTCCATGGCCAAGAGCACCGGCCTCACCCCATTTGGACGCCCCCAGCCCCATGGAAACACTAAACCTGGCCTGCGTGCACGCCCCTCGCATCCCGCGCAGAGCGGTGGAACCCGGGCGGCCAGGTCCACCGCGGGGCCGCACCCTCCGAAACCGAGGTCCACCCCGGCCCCCGCGCCCTCCTTTCCCAGGCGGCGAGGTCTACCGAGGGGCCGCACCCTCCGAACGCGGGCGGCAAGGGCCACCCCGACCCCCGAACCCTCCGAACCCGGACGAAGTCCCCCACGGGGGTCGCACCTGCTCGCGCAATCCAGCGGCCCCGGCCCAGGTGGCGCGTGAGCGGTCGGTGTCTCCTGGCGCGCGCCCCGCGCCCCGGCAGCCCTGCGGAGGCGCTTGGGCCGCGGGCTGCGCGGGCGGAGCTGCCCGGCCGCCGGGAGGAGGGATGCCCGGGCGAAAGTTGCCAGGGAAACTTGAGCAACTCGAGCGCGCCAGTGCCAGCTTCCTGCATAATTCACGGGCGGCGGCGGCGGGCCGCCGGGGCCCCTCACCTACACCAGCCCGGTGCCCCCCCCCACCGTATCCCGGCCGGGGCGCGCGGCGGGCAGAGGCTGGACACAAAGCATGGGCACTGCGCGACCCCGGGACCGGGGGGGGGGGGGGGCCAACTTGCGACTCCCGGGGCCCGCGCGGGGTGCGCCGGCCTCGGCCTCGCGGAGCCCGCTGCTCCAGCCGCGCGTATCTGGATGGGGGCTCTGCGCGCTGGCTCGCGGCTGGGTGACCGCAGGAGGGTCTCTGGGGACCCTGCCGCCGCGGCTTGGGTCCCCGCCCCCCGCGCGCCCCCTGGCGGCCCCGAGCCCGCTCCTCGGCCAAGCCTACGGACTCCAGTCCCCGGGCCGGCGGGTGGCGGCCGAGGGCAACCAGACCCCGGGCAGGCGGTGGAGGTAGGTCTGTGCTGCCCCGGCGGGAGGGGGTGCGTGCGCCGGGGGCACAAAGGAGTCGCTCCTACTCTCGGCGCCCACTCCTCTTCCACAGCTTTTGAAACCTGCCCCTACTCCAAAGGAAGCCGGGGGTGGCGGCGGGGGGAAGGTGTCTTCACCGAGAAGCGACCCCACCAGGACGCGAGGAGCCCCCTTCCCGGCCCCCCCCCACCCCCACCCCGTGCCCAGCTCCGAAGGATTCAGTGCTGCGCTTAACCGGCAGCTGGTGCTCCCGTAATCCAGACGCACCCGAGATGCAGCCGGGGAGCAGGGTCGGGCGCCCGAGGGCCACCTACTGTCCTTCCCGGCCGCCCCCGCCCCGTGCCCCGCGCCGCCGCCGCCGCCGCCGCCGCCGCCGCCGCCTTACCTGGTCCCGGGAGTCGGGCCCGGCGAGAGCCCCCGGGGAGGGCGGGCGTCCGCGCGCACCTGGCTCCGCCGCGGGGACCCGAGCGGCGCCGCGCCCAGCCCGGCCGGAGTCTC
>NC_064808.1:1674736-1748284 GCF_023721935.1 Panthera uncia | reverse complement strand
GTGGCAACCCCGGGAGACGGCGGGCGCCCGGGGCCGCCTCCGCCCGCCGCCCCGCCCCGCCCCGGGTGGCGCGGCTCGCCGCCCCCCTTCCGCGAGAAAGCCCTCGGACCGCGAAGTCCTCGGCGCGATTATCCCGAACGCAGCCGGCTCCCGCCCCTGAGTGTTTTGTTAATAGGATTGGGAAGCACGGAGGCCGACGGCGCGGCTCGGCGTCTGCAGAGCAAATGAAAACTTTGTGCCTGGGCGAGACGCCGCCGGCTGCCTCGCGGGCCACCTTCCACCTGGGCGCCTGCCTTCCGGGGGTCAGCCGCCCTCCCGGCCGAGGAGCGATTCGGGGCGAGGGCGGGGGGGGGATACACACCCGCTGCTCAGATGAAGCCCGGGGGTCAGGCACCACCCCCCCACCCCGGGGACCCCCGGGGATGCTGTCATTAACCGGGCTCGGGGACTGCCAGGTTTGACGAAACCCAAAGGGGGTTGTCACCAGCCCGGGCCCCTGGCTCCTGGCTGAGACACTCCCGACCTGATGCCTGAGCTATTGGCTAATAACTTCTGGAGCCCCCACCCCCAAAATCCACTGGTAATTACACCAGCTATGGAGGCTTCTGTGTCCTGAGTTCTCCAGTGTTCTGGAAGGGAGAGCCATTCCTGCCCGAGATGTGCAGTGTGAGTGGGGTAGGTGCTGGGGGGGGGGGGGGCGGCAAGCACCAGCTTCCAGGCTGTGACTTAGACCTGGCTTTCAGGAGCCAGCCTTCCATTCTGCGAAACCCCACCGCTGTCTCCCCGGGAGGAACAGTAAAGACTCCATGAGTACATTTACATTTTTATGTGTCTATGTTATGATACGTATACTTTTTAAAGCCAGTCTTCTAGAACACGCCTCAGAGAGTTGCATGGGCCAGTGACTTCAACACACCAAAGGCAAAGTTAAATATTTGCTCTAGATACTTTTTTTTTCCCCTGCTTGCATAATTGTCCCACATTTCAAAGAAGTCTTTAAAAGCACTTAGGTTAGAAAAAAAAAAAAAAAGTTGTATTTGGGGCCTAAATATTTCAGGACACACGTGAAGTAAATACTGCAGCTCTTCCGGGGCTCCTGGCAGATGTCTTTCTCTCCGCTGCCTCCTTAAGCATGAGCCTTAATAAAATGTTTGTTGAGTGAATAAAGGAGGCCATCCATCAAATAATAGTAATCCTTAAACAGGAAGAATGAGGCCCTGGCAGGACCCAACGGGCATCATTTCTTTGACTTGTAAGCAGGGATAAGGGGGGGCTTAGAGAGAGTGGAGGCGGGGGTTACCTTCCCATAACTTACATCAGACCCCTTGACCCCAAACAAAGCGTGTCATCTGAACAGAGTAGTGTGTTTGCCCGCAATTCCAACTCAAAGTCCCCAACATGTCACCTCCTCCACCCAGATTCCCAACCCCCCCAGATGCTCCTCCCAGATTTCTGGGGCCAACAGAGAAACAGCTGGCCATCGTTCAGCTGTGAACACATTTCCGTTGTCCCCACAGAGGGGTCCCAGCGCCAAAGCCATTCTGCCACCTTCAAGAGACACTTCCCCAGGGATCCAGGCCTCTGCCAGCCTGTCCACCCAAGGGGACACCCCTAGCCACCCCTCCAGTGGGATCCGTTTGTTGCCTGGCAACATCCTTCAAGTCTCGAAGAGCCTCTCATGAAAGACTCGGGACCCGCGGCCACCGCCTCTTCGAACCCCTTCCCGCTCACCGGGAGGGATTTTGGGTTTCAGGGTGCACCTTCACCCCTGACAGCCCGTCCCCGCCGTGTGCTGGGCCTTTGCACGGCACTGAGCCTTTCAGCCGTCTTGTGTATGGGGGGCGGGGGGGCCAGGACAGCACGAGTCACAGAGCAGAGGGGAATCATCCTTTTACTTCTCGATCTGGGAGCTCCCGGTTTTTGTTTCTGTAAGCTGCCTTTCCCTGGGTCCCCCCACCCAACCCCGACATGTCTGATATTGCTGGAATGAGCTTGCGGAAAGATACGCCGTTTTCCATCTGACGGCTCTTTTTTCCTGTAAAACCTGAAGTCATCAGCCATCAGTCACGGTATTTATGGCTTGTCCACTGAGCACAGAGCACCCGGGACCTCCCAGAAAGAGGAGCTGTTTTACAGAGCGCTAGAAACTGGGACACCGTACCGTTACAACATGCAGAACATAACCAACTTCTCTGTCCTGGGGAAAACATTACAAGTATTGTGTGGCTTAGATGAACCCCGATGCTCGGTGCTTTCAGCAGCAGGCCTGTCTGCCTCCAGAGCCGCTCCTGGGTTTGGGACCTAGGGACCGGCACCCCCCAGCGCAGGGTTCTCAGGCTGCCCAGGCAACGCCACCCTCCAGCTTCCAGGTGGGAAAGCTGAGGCATAAGGAGGCATGGGACTTGCCCAAGGACATGGGGTCAGAGCCAGGTGAAGGCGGGTGAAGGCAGGTTCTCCAGCCAACAAGCTTGCCTCACTCCCCCACCCCTGCCAGATCCCCACGCTTCTGCAATGTTTTTCAACACGTTTCCCGCTCCAGCGAGAGATCTACTTCCCTCGGGCGACCCCGCACGTCAAATATTGGACAACTCACTCACGTCTCCATAATTTTATGACAGCTTCTAGCTCAGTCACAAACCTGATCCTGTAAATACTCCCAGATCTTACAAACCCCCCCACTCCTCTGCAGACGTGCGTCCCGCATCGTCCTCCTGCCCCTCGACAAGGAATTTTGCTACTCTCCATTAGTTCCCCTGGATTTGTTTCCCACCAATTGGTTTCAAAGGCTTCCTGAGACTTACTTCTCTCATCATAAGAGACGGGGATGCTAACACGGGGAGGGGAAGGCGAGTTTGCTCCTGCTGGAATCTGAGGCCGCAGAGGGGCTGGTCAGGAGCTTTTCCTGCTGGGCGGGAGGAGCACGGGGGCCCCCAGGGCAGGAGGAGAGGGGCTGGGGCTGTGCCCTCAAGGCCGGCCAGACTTCTCTGGGTCCCCTGCTGGTGCCACAGCAGCAGGAGGAGTGCAGGCGGCAGATCCAGGGGCAGCTCTGAGTCCCCGTGGGCACAGCATGGGAGGCTGGGAGGGGCGGGCTCGGGGCCACCAGCCGGCCAGCAGTCCCGCTCAGGGAACATGTGTGGCTTCTGAGATGTGCCTCTGGGGCCTCCCTCGCTCACAGCAGAGACCTTAACAAAACACTTTTATTTGGGAGCTTCCTCCTCCGGGGCCCCTCTCCCTCCCCCCTCGCTCCTGCATCCTGGGTCACCTCTCCAAGACAGCAGGCTGCACCCAAGTCCTTGTTTCGGGCGAAGCTTCACAGGGGAACCCAAAATAAAGTGCAGTCTGGTGTGTCGTCGATGAAGAAGGAGTCCCGGCCGAATCAGGCCACGGAGATGAACAGACCTGAGGCAGCCGGAAGCCACGCTCAGGAGGGACAGGGCGCCCCAACGTGGGCCACACCAGCAACCCGACGCGATTATCGGGAAACCAAACCCATCAGAAGAGCCCATTATAACCGGACTCTTGGGGTTTGCTTGGCAAGCAAACAAATAAGCAAACCTTCACGATCTCCAGGAGATGATACCACAGAGCTTTGAAAAACCACATGCATCCCAAGAACGCTCGAATGCTTCCACGTTAGTGAATCTGTCAGGAGATACGCCTGGCCAAAAACACTTCCTAGTTAAAAAAAAAAAAGTAGTTTGGAAACATTTTAAGATTGTTCAGTATCCAACCAAAGCCAGCATCGTGTCCCATGTGAAATGCTAAATAAATCCCTCTCATTCAATCCAGACACACGATATGGGAGCCTACTAACATTACCAGTACTGAGTATTTCCCTGGAAATACCAGCCAATGCAATCGAACAAGAAAACTCAGTAAGAAAGAAAGGTTAAGCATTTTTATTTTATTATTTTTTTTTTTTACTTGGAGAGAGAGAGAGAGGCAGGGAGGGGCAGAGACAGAGGGAGAGAGAGAGAGAGAAAAAGAGAGAATCCCAAGCAGACTCCGCGCTGTCGGCATAGAGCCCGACTTGGGGCTCAAACTCACGAACCGTGAGATCACGACCTGAGCCTCAGCTAAGAGCCAGACGCTTAACCGACTGAGCCACCCAGGCACCCCAAGGTTAAGCGTTTTTACAAAGAAGGCAAACTTATCATTTGGGGAGGCGCTATGATTTTCTGACTGGCTAAACTTAGGTACTCCCCTATCCTATCTCTTTCCCGGTTTCCATACCTGTAATTTCCATTCCTGTAACATGGGAAGAGGAACCACGCAGAGTGGCTGTAAAAGGTTAAGTTCGTGAACCTATAATCTACTCGGGAGCGCGGCTCGCTGTCTCCAGCGTCACTGCGTCTGCTGTTCTTAAACGGAGATTGTCAATACCGTAAAGCTACGATTCTCCCGCTCGACAGCATTAAACTCAGTGCGGCCCTCTGTTGGCCCGCGGTCTAGCTGAAGAAATAAACATGCAAAAAAAAAAAAAAAAAAAAAAGCAAAGCTGCGTGTGTCCAGAATATGGAAAAGGCAATTCAATTAAAAAGAATTAAAAAGGCAATCCAATAGGGGCGCCTGGGTGGCGCAGTCGGTTAAGCGTCCGACTTCAGCCAGGTCACGATCTCACGGTCCGTGAGTTCGAGCCCCGCGTCGGGCTCTGGGCTGATGGCTCGGAGCCTGGAGCCTGTTTCCGATTCTGTGTCTCCCTCTCTCTCTGTCCCTCCCCCGTTCATGCTCTGTCTCTCTCTGTCCCAAAAAATAAAATAAACGTTGAAAAAAAAAAAAGTTTAAAAAAAAAAAAGGCAATCCAATAAAAGAATGGGCAGATCTCACCCAAGAGGCCATCAGAACGGACTGGAAGCATATGAAAACGTGCCCAATGTTGTCAGTCGGCAGAGAGGGAATAAACCCACGATGAGACTGCTTCTCACCGGCTAAGCCGAAAAAAGCAGGCGGTATCTGACACGGGAGAGGACGCGGGTTCTCGCACGCCGGGCGCCGCTGGTGGGAGACGTGTGGGGACAGCCGCCCGGGGAAATGGTCCCGCGGTATCTGCTAGGACCCAACCCCTCTCCTCAGGGGGCACGCACGCCCAGCAGCAATGACGGTGTCCGTGCCCCAAAGGGGAGCGCCAGCACGCTCACTGCACTCGACAGAGATGGGCGTGAATGAATGGCGCCGTGTTTGTGCAAGGAAAGCCCATCTGTGGCAAACAGGGGATGTACCAGTGCCGCGTGTGCAAAAGCACGAGCTGATCTCATCATTAGCGCATTAAGTGAAAGCACATACCGTATAATTCCGCTTGTATAAGGTTGGAAAACGGGCAGAAACGGTCTGTGGTGCTGGAGGCGGGCACCTGCAGGGAGACCCGGAGGACTTCTGGATGCCTGGAGTGCTCTGTCCCTGGGGCTGGGAGCTGCTTGTCTGGTAGGTTCGCTCTGGGAAAAGTTCTGGAGCCCTGCAGGTATGATTTACGCCTTTTCCCTCGCTCTGCTGCTCTGTAATCAAGATCGACTGCAGAAGAGCAAGAGACACCTCCAAAAGGAGAGCAAGCAGAGGGGGCCCCAAATTAAATATCCTGAAAAGCTCCGGTCATTACCAGCAGCACGCCGATGCAGAAATGAAACCAACCTAGCAACGGCGTCCAGTCCGGTCTTGACTCAGATATTTTTCTCCTTCACTCATATTTCCGCTGCCCCCGCACCCCGTTGACTGCCTGCTCACGTCGAAGCTAAGGTACGGTCTGTGTGCTTGCAGAGGGTCTGGGGTCCCCCTCCGCCTTGACCTGTTGCTCCCGTACAGAGCCTGGCACGCAGTGCACGCCAGGACGCTTTCGGAGAAGAGAGAAGGGCGGGAAGGGACGCGAGGGAGGGAGCCCGGGATGGAAGGCAGTCTGTCGCGAATGTGCTCTGTACAATGTAGAGGCAAGAGAAGGAGTGGACGATAAACGGTGTTGTAACACAGGCCCAGCGATCTTTGAGAAAGGCGGCTGAATCTGTAACCCACTCCTCGTGGCAAGGACAGGTGACAGATGGATTCAAGATTTAACCACCGAACGCCACGTGATGAAACTGCAGGGAAAGCCAAAGACGATCGTCCTCAGAGTCTCCAGGCAGAGGCGGCTGGGAGGCCTTTCTAAACGTTTCGGGGGTTCTAACGGGAGAGTTGGGATCAGACCACGCGGGAGTCAGGGCCTCTCACCGGACAACAGCCCAAGAAACAAAACCAACCAAAATGAAGGGTGAACGGCCAGAGAAGATATTTAACGCTACCCATTAAAAAGTTAATGGATTGGGGCACCCGGGTGGCTCAGTCGGTTAAGCGTCTGACTCTTGATTTTGGCTCGGGTCATGATCCCAGGGTTGTGGGATCGAGCCCCTCATAGGGCTCTGCACTGACCTTGGAGACTGCTTGAGATTCTCTCTCTCTCTCTCTCTCTCTCTCTCTCAATCTGCTCCCCCACCAAGGGCTTGCTCACTCTCTCTCTTTCAAACAAATAAATAAGTAAATGCATATCCTAAATATATAAAGGATACTTACAAAACAAATTTATCTATTTAGAAAGTAACAGAAATCATCATGGGGCGCCTGGGTGGCTCAGTAGGTTGGGCATCTGAGTTCAGCTCAGGTCATGATCTCGTGGTTTCTGGGTTCGAGCCCCGCGTTGGGCTCTGTGCTGACAGCTCAGGGCCTGGAGCCTGCTTTGGATTCTGTGTCTCCCTCTCTCTCTCTGCCCCCACTCACGCCCTGTCTCTCTGTCTCAAAAATAAATAAATATATATTTTTTAAAAAGTAATCGAAATCATCAAAAAGCCTAATTAAAGAATGGATACATGACAGAAATGTAAAAGTTACTTGAAAATGTTAAAAGGCGTTGAATCTTTTCAACAAATGCTGGAGTAATTGGATGTCCACACGGGAGGCAAGGGAACCCTCACACTTTATAAAAAAAAAAAAAAAAAAAAAAAACAAACACATCACCATGGAGCATCAGTCAGTGTAACCCGTCAAAACTACACAACTCTTAAAGGAAAAGGGGGGAGAAAGCCGTTTTGGTTTGGGGTCAGGCACAGAGGTCTTAGTGACGACAGCAAAAGCGCGAGCCACGGAAGGGAAGAAAATGGGTAAACTGGATGTCACCAAAGTTTAAAGCTTTCGCTCTTTGAAAGACACACTATAAAGAGAATGAAAATCACGTCGAGGACCGGGAGAACATCCTTGCAAGTCGCGGATCGGACAAAGGACTTGCATCCAGAAGATTCCGATCACCAGTTCTCAGAACTCAGCGGTGCTGGAACCGGCAGTCCCGCGCGAACGCAGATTCGGGCAGCCCCTCCCCCAAAGAAGCGTTCCAGCGCTCGAGGAACGGTGCTCCTGGTCGCTAATCATCAGAGAAGGGACGGGACTCGGGGGAACACAGTGCCGGCCAAGGAGGGGATGGACGGAGGGCACGATTCACGCACCTGCTGGGGATGGACCCTCACCCGTCCACGCGAGCACACCGACCCCTCGGAAAGCAGCTGTGCGTAACGTACGCTTTTACGTAGAGACGCGTCTGACCCAGGCGTTTCTCCAAAGAAATCACGCGCTTGTTCTCACACCACAACCTGCACGACTATCTGTGGCTCTAGGACCCGGCTCCCGAGCCCCTCGCATCCCCCAGCCCCTCACCCCTCCTGCACCCAGCCCATCCCATGCTCAGCCGGTGCGCGACTCCTGTCCTCCGTCTGTCCCCTCCAGCTCTGCACCTGCTCTCTTGTTCATGGTCCACGGGGCTGGTCCCCCCTGCAGGAACTCTTCGGCTCCCAGCCTCCCCTGACCCGGGTCATACCCCTCCTGAGGCCCTCGGGGCTCCCGGCCTTCTCGCCCCACCCCCAGCTCTGTCCTCACCCTTCAGGGAAACTTCCAGTCCTGCTTTTCTGCCTCTGTCTCTGTCCCTGTCTCGCTTGGCAGGTCGGGCCTCCAATCCTCACGGAGCCCCCCACCCCGCTCTCCTTCCACGGGGCTGGAAATCCTGAGGGTCTGTCTTGACCAGCTTGGGGTCCCATTCCCAAGGTGCCCCCCCCCCCCGCCGATCTGCAGAGTGCCCACTGGATGTTGGAGCCCGGGGTGGGTGTTGGGTCACAAACAGGCCTGAACGTGGAGGGCAGGCAGAGACCTGGGGGCGGCGGGGGCAGTGGGGGGGGGGGGAAGGAGGGCAGGTACAAGCAAGTCCCCTTCCGACGACTCCGCAGAGAGGCCTTACCAGCGCTCAGCCGCTGTACCGCCCCGCGTGCCTCATCCCCGCGTTGCTCTCTCAAGGCTGAGTCCTTGGAGCGGCTCCCACGTTGGCACTTTCCAAGGGCTCAGGGTGTCAGGAGCCTCCGATCGCCCAGGGCCAGCTCGAGGGGCATGTCCTCTCGGTGACCAGGTCTCTGAATTAATTTAGTGGTCCCCACCAGGGACCACGGTGTGCAGGGGGGCGAATCCCACCCACGTTCTGGCAGGAGCAGCTCAGAATGAAACACAGAGAGGAGACCGGCCTTTGCCACCTTCCCGTCCAGAGAACATGTTCCTTAAATATGCAGGAGGGTCACGCCGCGTGGCGCCTGAGAGGGAGAGAGAGAGAGAGAGAGAGAGAGAGAGAGAAATGCTTGCGGACCACACGTATCCGGGGCCGCCATGCACTAGCCGAAAACCCCAGGGTGATTTAATGTGTGAGAACCGGGAGAGCCGATTTTCTCCAGGAGAATCGACTTGTAGGCATCCACGGCTCCGAAGGCGATGTTTTCAAAGAGACACGTTTTTCCGTGTTAAATGAGGAAGTGACCGATACAGCGACGCATTGGGCCCGTGACCACTGTCCGGGAAGCAGCCGGGGCCACCTGGTGGGTTTCCCACTTCAGACAGAGCCTTGTGGTTCTGTCCTTCGCTAGGCCAGAGTTAAGGGGATTAATTCCAGCCGGAATAGGTAAAAAAAAAAAAAAGTCAAAAGAAAACGTCACACGGTAAATTATTTGACTTCCTCCGACGGGAGTCTGAACGGCTTTTCTGCCTGGGGCACAGGGTTCCAAGTGCACTGGTTCCACAGGAGAGGCCACCCCGTAGGACACACGTGAGGCAGAACAGTGGGATGGTCTCCTTAAAGGAGATGCAGCTTCTCGCTCTAGGCGGGGCCTGCGCAGAACCACAGGGTGTGGGTCAGGGTCCGCCATGTTTTAAGAAAGCTCGGTGCCTATGCAGTGGGGCTGGGTGTGGGGTCCTGAGACAGGAGGCCGCTTCAGGGGCCGCGCTGGCTGGAGGCAGGGGGAGCCCCAGAATCCCCACCGAGGGGTCTGGGCCCTGCTGCTGGCCTGTCCCCCACGCAGGGGCACCGTGAACCCCCACCCCATCCGGGGCAGGCCCGCTATAACGGGTAAGCCGGGGTCACGGCAGAGCTCACGCCTGGCAGGCTGACACTCACCGGCCCCCAGAGCGCTGGGCAGGGTCACCCCCGTCCTCTGTGCCTGACCCCTGCCATCTTACAGCGGTCCATCTGCCACCTGCTGTTATCTAGGTGACCTGGGTCCCCCCCACCGAGAGGCAGCCTGTGCACTCCAAGGCAGCCACGCGCTGGGAACCTCGTTTGTTCTCAGAGACCTCGTTTCTTCATTTGTGAAATTCCTGCTACAGATGGACCTCAGGGTGGGAGCGGCCATCCGCCATCTCGACGGGGGCGGAAGCTTGGAGCCTGAAGGGCCGCGAGAGGGCACAGCCCCCCGTCACCAAGCGCCCCCTCCATTATCCCACTGCATCGTCCCAACAGCTACCCGGTGCCCCCACGGGGAGAGGGGAGGTGTGAGGAGAGCGTAGGGTGCGAGCGGGGATGCTATCCCTTCGGACCTCTTGTATGCGTGAATATCACGTAATTACGGTGACGACTTCATTATCACGTATGAGCGTTATGTTCTTGTTACATTGCTAGGAACGTGGTGACATTATTATGTATTATGATTATTAAAATAATAGAGTGAAAGGACACCAAACCTTTGTCCGGGCAGACAGCCCAGATGCAGAATACAAGCGTCGTCTCACAGGGAAAACCACCTGTGCCCTGTCTGTGTGCACGGCCACCCCCACCCCGACCATCTTACTCCAGGCCCATCTCTGGGGTGGACGGAGGCCTGAGTCTGGGAGGAGGGAGGGGAGAGGGAGGGGGGCTGGGCCAAGCTTCTCTGATTCCAGAATTGCTCTTACTGGTGTTACGGGCCCTGCCAGTTGACGCTAACTGGCTCCCTGCAAGTTTTTGGACCTCGAAACCACCGCGCCCACACCCCCTCCGCAAAACAAACACGAAACGGTGTTGTTGTCGTATCTTTGGCAAAACGGGCCGGTGGAGGGATGCGTTTCAAGCCTGGAACGCGGAGAACGGGGAGCCGTCCTGAAGGAGGCGGGCGAACCTGGCGGGTGGGTCCGGCGTAGAGCTGGCACCCGCCGTGGGATCTGGCGCCCGAGCCCCGGTTCCATTTGCACCAGCCGCGTGGGGCTGGTGGGCTGGCTCAGGCATGCGGAGCCCCAGATTCCTTGTTTGTCAGATAGGGACGATGATAGTGTGTTTCACTGGGTTTTATGAGGGTAAAAATGAAACGATGCATAGAAAGCGGCTTAGCGCAGAGCCTGCCGCATAATAGATGCGCAGTGAGAGCTGGCGATCGTCGGGAGAAAGGCTGCAGAACCGGATATTTAATCTAGAAATAGAAGCCTTGGGTTGGCACCCAGGGCTGCCACCAAGTCCCCAAGAAACGGGGTGTGGAAGCGAGCATGATGTGGCCCAGCTCCCGGGGGCCACGTGCCGTCCGTGGAACTCGGAGGCGGCAGTTTGGGTTCGATCCACGGACCTTTCGGCGACACGAGGCCACATTGCATTCAGAGCACACTTTCGAATTCAGGGATTTGGGGGTTGGCGCATGTGGAAGCGGGAAGGACTGATTTTCAAGCAAGTTTCAGAATTCTGAGAACACTTTTTTTTTTTACAATAGTAAAACAAATTGATTTTTCACTTACATTTTCAATTAAAGTTAATTGGATTTTTTACATGCCAGTGAAAGCCCTGCCGCCCCACCTTCTTGCTGATGTCTCTGCCAAGTGGATCCGTTTCTGCCCTGACCAGATGTCCGTATGTACTCAGGAAACCGCCGTTCCACGTTCTGGGAACAGTGGTCTTTCTGGACATGTGCACCTGCCATGCTACCCTGGTCCTTCCCGTCCACAGCGAGCGGTATCTGCTGTCCACACGGTGACCCTGTGAGCCGGGATTTCCCCCTGAATGACAGGGCCACTCCTGTGCCCACTGTTGTGGCAAACATTCATTTCAATATTTGCTGCACAAAGGACAGGATGTCTCTGTGGTGCCTTTGGGGAGGCGTGTGGCCCATGCCCTGGGAGCCCACTCGGGCTTGCGTGGGAACATTGGAGTGTGCCCCAGGGCCGCTCACTCGGCTGTAAGACACGCTCGTGTAGAGCTGGGCTGGCTGCCGTGGGGTCCCTGTGCGGCTGGACATGAGAGAGAGGACCTAAGGTCGGGGCACCTGGGTGACTCGGTTGAGCGCCCAACTGTGGCTCGGGTCATGATCTCACAGCTCGTGAGTTCGAGCCCCGTGTTGGGCTCTGTGCTGACAGCTCAGAGCCCGGAGCCTGCTTCGGATTCTGTGTCTCCCTCTCTTTCTGCCCCTGCCCTGCTCGTGCGCTCTCTCTCTCTCTCTCTCTCTCAAAAATAAATATTAGGGGGCAAAAAGAGGAGCTAAGGTCTTCTAACCCTATGAGGGGGGCTAAACCCTACGAGGACAAAAAAGGTTTCAGCTGGACCCTGGCTCCACCTAGAGATCCTCCTACACCCCCCTCATTAGCCATGATTAACACTCTTGCTGAACGCGTGTTTGTGTTACGGGCCCTGGCGTTAAAGGTTAATTGACTCAGTAATAACTTAATTATGAAATGTGCATTACAAGGAATTATATAACCGGTCCTTCACTTCATGACTCCTCTCAGCCTCTCTCCGTGTGTCCCCTGAGTGCCTTTCAACGCTGATGCTGCTGACGGTTCCCACTAAGAGCACCACAGGCCAAGAGGGGCCCATCTCTCGCCACCGTAAAAGGCGCCGAGGAAAAATTCGGATGGAGCCTTAATAACGATGGGATGGGAACACAGAGACAACGGTGGGGAATGCAGTTAATTAGAGAGCTGAGGGAGCTTCAGAGGCTCGTGCAGGTATGAGTTTTGGCCGCCGCACGTGTGGTTAAAAATAGCAAATTAAAAACCGAACACACGGTTAAGAAAGTAAGGGCAGCTTGTGTAGCTTGAGGGTCCCCACGAGGAGCCCCGGGCGGGACGGGGTGAGGGCTCCATGATCGGGGCCGGGTCATGTGCGTGCCCAAGAGAGGGCGTGTGTGCCCGCCGGTGGCCCGGCGAGGTCAGAGCTGAAACGCTGTCCTACTCGGAACTCTGGCTCGTTCCACGGAGCCACGAGGCTCCATTCCGGCACTTTGGTGGAATTTTACCGTGACCTGTGTCTCTGAGTCCTGAGAGGAGTGACAACCAAAGCTGCTGTACAACAGCCTGCCCAGCAAACCGCCAAGAAGGTGCTGATGATAGTTGCACGGCGGCCGCGGGCTCACGGGGCCCCACAGGCTCATCCTACGACAGCCCCCGACGCTGCAGCGTCGCCCCACAAATTCCAGTACAGAGCTGGGAGCGTGAGTCCAAAACGTGTCAGCTGCACAAAGGGACCCGCCTGCAGGGCCAGGAGGCCTGTGAGCCAGCCGTGAGCCCAGTCTGGGGACAGCAACGTTGTTGTCGGGGGTCCCCCACTGCATTTCTTGCAACAGTGACCCCATCCCACACCAGTGATGGAGGACATGTGGGCCGCCAACAGGGCGCAGGGCTGGTCATAGATCAGAGCGTGAAGAATATTGCAGACTAGGCTTGAATTTTCTTCTTTAATGTCAGAGATGAGGAAGTGTGTGTGTGTGTGTGTGTGTGTGTGTGTGTGTGTGTTAAAAACCTGGCTGGAGAGTAAACCTTCAAAAGGGGAGAGAGCCATGGTGCTGGGGGCAGGTGGGAGGGACCTGTATCGGCCAGGACCAGCCGAGTTGCTCTGTGACCAGGAACATCCCCTGATTCCAGATGGCTCATCGCTGTGACGGTCTGTTTCTCGCTCACCATTGAGGGTCTGGGGGACTCTCCAGAACAGCTGTCCTCCACACGCCTCCAAAAGTGTCACAGCACAGGAAGAGAGAGCCTAGAGGAGACCCCGCATCAGCTCTGCAATGCCTTCACGTTCTGTTTCCACTCGGGCTTTGTTGGCCAAGGACTGTCGTGTGGCCGTGTCGGACCTCAAGGGGACAGGGTTCAGGACAGTGGGAGACCCGGAAATGGGACTGACGAGCCCCCGTAAAGCCAGTGGTGAGACCACATTTTCTATAGACACGGAGAGTCACCTTTCCTAGAGACTGAGGCGCCCACCATGAATGGATCACCAGGAACTTCTCCTCCCCGAGAGCACACAGTCTACTCCCCTCCCAAATCAATAAGAGAGTGTTAAAATCACACGTGTGCACGCACACACAGACACACACACTCTGAACCTTCTATAGTGTGGAAGAGCCCGGTCTTAGGGTCAAACAGACCTGAATCTGAGTCCTGCCTGGTCCCCACCAGCAACTTCTAAACCTCAGTCCTGTCATCTCTCCCACGGGGATAATGATGACCACCTCCTCCGGCTGTGGTGACAAGTCGGCGAGACAACGTAAGTGAAGTAGCCGTCATGTGTGCTCCGAAGATGAGATGTTATTAGCTCTTACCGTTGCTGGTATTAATGACACATAAGTGACATTCCGCTCAGTAACGTATTTCAGGTCCAGAGAACGGCGCGGAGCAAGATTTCGGGAACCATTGCACCAACCACAAGGTACCGGCTCAAGTGGTGGGTCTGACGCCCCTGTCTGTGGCTGCTCAGCAGACTCCCAGGTCCTTTGCTGTTTCTTTCCACCCAGTGCACAGATTGGATCGTTTCGCGAATAGCTACCGGCCTCCGGTGTCCCACCCCAGCCCGCCGCCCCTCCAGGGCCCGCGCGCACTCCCCCACCCCGCTGCTCCGGTTTGCTTTGTTCAGTGGAGTCTGGAGGGGACCGACCATTCTTCGTTGGCGCAGGTGCTGGCCCCTCACACCTCCTGACGCCCCGGATTCGGCTGCTCTGCCAGCCTCAGCCCCGGTGCGGCCCGCAGAGCCACGGCCAACCCCCCACCTGTGAGTAAGAAACACATGTGTGGGGGAGGGGTGAGAGCCAGCATGATTTGGGGGTTGTTTGTTACCGGGGCAAAAGCTGACTGATACACTGAGAACGTGAGGCACCTGGGTGGCTCAGTCTGTTAAGTTCCAGCTGTTGATACTGGCTCAGCTCTAACTTCGTGGGATCGAGCCCCACGACGTCCTCTTTGGATTCTTGCTCTCTCCCTCTCTGCCCCTCCCCCACTTGTTCTCTCTCTCTCTGTCTCTCTCTCTTTCTCTCTCTCTCTCTCTCTCTCTCTCTCTCTCTCCCCCCCCCCCCCCCCCCCCCCAAAACAGATAAATAAACTTTAAAAAGAAATACACTTAGGGGCTCCTGGGTGGCTCAGTCAGTTAAGCATCCAACTCTGGCTCAGGTCATGATCTCATGGTTTGTGGGTTCAAGCCCCATGTGGGGCTCTGTGCCGACAGTTCAGAGCCTGCAGCCTGCTTCGGATTCTGTGTCTCCCTCTCTCTGTGACCTCCCTCCCACCCTCTCTCTCTCTCTCTCAAAAAATGAATACAAACTTTAAAAAAATTTTTTGGAAGAAATTACACTTAGAATGCGCCCAGGCCTTGAGCCTATGGCCGGATCACAGACTTACGCTCGACTTTAGCATCGAATGAGATAGATTCGTTAATGCAGAGCGGTGTCTCCACTGTTGTAGATTGAAAAATGGCTGGTTCGGAAATACCTTTGTTATCGTATACGTATTCTAAACCTCGCAAGCCAGCAAACATCCGTAAATACATAAACATGCGTGAACACACATACTAAAAACTTAATGATATTTGCCTCTTGATTTGGGGAATTAGGGGTGATTCTTCACAAATATTGTTTTGCATTCTTTTAAAATTATGACATTATTACATAGAGGGTAAAATATGATACACAGGATAGCCCATGGGAAAAAAAAACCCTTTTTCCTACTGTAACCCCCAGTCCCACTTATCAGAGACAATAGTTTCTTGCTGTCATTCTAGAAATATCCCCCGTATTTTCAAACGGTTCCAATGCAACAACTGGCCAGAAAACTACAGTTTAAGATCAGGCTCTCAGTACACAGGCGTAATGTTCTAAAATAATATTACAGTCAGGACTAAATCCTAATGTACTACACGGAACTAATCTGTTTCTCATTAAAATTATGGATTAAATTGTAATCCCCACATTTCTAGAAATAAGAAACACAAAGTCTTTGTACCCTTGTTTACCTTATCATAAGGTTTGTATTTAGCCTTGAAAAAAAAAGAAATCTCATTTAGTGCAAGAATTCAGACTTATTTATTCTGTCATTACGTCGATTGTTAAATCTTTATTAAAGGATTTTAAAGAAGGGAAAACATTTCCTACAGGTCTGGTCGGTTCTCTGGCACTTCTGGGCCTGCCCCTGCAGATTAAAAATTCTTCCGTTCTAGTAAGATTTGCAGTTAAGAGCCAAAGCCACGTGAGTGGAGAGAAAGTAAATGGCCATATTAGGTTTTCTGGAAGTCTATTATGTGTTCATTTCGATGACACAGATACGTTATTCATGGAGGCAACCGAGGGAGAAAAAGTTAAATAGAATTTGTCACCATCAGTGCATGAACCAGGCATATGACCACTGACACGTGAGGGGCAGACGTCCTTCTTCTGGTCGTGCCTCTCCCGGTTTGAAAAGAGTTAAGTCATTGAAATCGGCTCATTTGTCTGTGGAATGTGACCTGTCCTGGGTCAGGGGAGGCCCCGGGCTCCCGGGAAGGCGGTTACACCAGCTGAGATGTGAAAGTTAAGATCCCAGAGGAAGGTATGGGTGGCCCAGCTGGGGCGGCCGGGTCCTGGTGAGGGTCTAAAGTCGTTGGTTCCTGACATCGTGCCTTCAGTGCCCTCTTTCTGGCACTTTCTAGATGACCCATCATCTCCTGCTGGCCTCCCCTTCCCTGGGAATCCCACCCACCCGTCTCTGCCTTGTCCTGGATCTGGGAAACCAATGGGTGGGAAACAGAGAACAGAACCGAGTCAGACCTGTGGCCACTCCAAATAACGACGCGTGGCGAAAGCCAGCTCAGAAACAAACCAGAGAGAGCCCATACTGCACGGCTCCATTTATTTAAAAGTCTAGAAAATACCAGCAAGATCTACGGCGATAGGAAACAGGCGGTCGCCCGGGGTCGGGGTTAAGCGAGGGCACTTTGAGGGTGAGGGGCGGGCTCGTGACGGCTGCGTGGACGTGCACCCCTGCTTCTCACGTGGGGACGATTTTGTGGCTCATGTGACACTATCCGGAGACATTTTCACTGTCACAGCTGGGGGGCTGCTAGCAGGTTGAGGCCAGGGATGCTGCTAAAGATCCTGCAAGGCACAGGACAGCCCCTGTAACAAAGAATTCTCCAGCCCAACTTGCCGGTGGTGCTGAGGTCGAAACCCTGGGGTGTGGATACGTTGAAACGTACCAAATTGTACGCTTTGCAAGTGGGCAGTTCAGGGGCGCCTGGGGGGCTCAGTCGGTTAAGCCTCTGACTTTGGCTCAGGTCATGATCTCACCGCTCGTGGGTTGGAGCCCCGCGTCGGGCTCTGGGCTGACAGCTCGGAGTCTGGAGCCTGCTTCGGATTCTGTCTCCCTCTGTCTCTGCCCCTCCCCTGCTCGTGCTCTCTCTCTCTCTCTCTCTCTCTCAATAATAAATAGGCAATAAAAATTTTTAAATAAATGGGCAGTTCGTGGTATCTCAATTCCGTGTCAATAAAGCTGTAAAATGAAAGTACAGGCTGGCCGCTTGCTGACTGAGTGACAGTGGATTCGTCTCGTCACTGCTCTGAGCCGGTTTCCCCTCTGCAGCATGGGGGGGGGGGACAGCATTTACCCCCCAGGGCCGCTGGGCATGAATTGAGACCCTCAAATGCAAGCTGTCCCCCGTCTCAGGCACGTGGAACCGACTTGAGCCTCCAGGGGAGGAACGTGACAGGTCATCCATGGAAATGACATTTCAGCTGGGCTCCAGGCCTTAGAAAATCAGTGGACCGAGTGAAAACAACCTCTGAGTTTTTAGGAGACAGTCCCAGGCCCGTGGGGCTGGGGTGGTGGAGAGATGGGGCTGTCACGTCACCTGTAGGTAACAAGGACTTGGGAACGACCTTGAGGCCTGGCTCTCGGTCTGGCCCCAGCAGGAAGTGTGACCCTGATATGATTTATGTAAAAGTACATACGCTGGGTTGGTTTTTTTTTCTTTTCTTTTTTTGGCTAAAGGTTATTGTTCACTGGGCTTCAGCCACAAAACCACTCAAGAAAATTGAAGAGACTCGAAGGTCTCAGGAAGCCCACATCTCCCAGGCCACCCCCGAGTCCGGGACCCCGGAGGCCCGTGTCTGCAATTCCGCTGGAGACCGAGGCATCGCGGCATCATCCCTGCCGGGCCCCCCTCGCTCCGAATCAACTGCACCTTGAACAGGAAGGTGAACGGGAGAGCAGCTTAGGAGACAGGAGTGGGGAGCCCTCAATCAGCTCTTTGTTGGCCTGGGAGGTGATGCCAGAACACAACGCCTTTGTGTGGGTGCCGATCCGGTTCCCGGACCCGTCGGGATCCAGCGGTGGGGGAAGTGGGGTTACTTTCCCGGCTGTGCCGCCCGGTGGCATCCTGGGGCACCCCGAGCGTGCGAAGAGCTGCGTGTGCCCCGGACACAGATGGCAGGTGAAGCCGTCCCCTCCAGGCAGACCTCCTTGATGTTCCGGGCTGGGTGGCATCCCTGGGCACCACCCACCCCCCGTTCTCCCTCCCGTGGCTCTGACAACAGGGCTGGCCTAGTCTGGCGGGGTCCCTCTCCCCAGCTGGATGGAGGGAGAGGCCGTATCTGGGTCACTCTGAAACCTCAGTACCGGGTTCGGCGCCTGGCCCACTGACGTCCTCAAGTGCTGTGCGCTGAGTAAATGCGCTCAGGAAGGGTCGAGCGCATCTGGCTTTCTTAAGGGGATTTTACAGCCTCAAGTATCAGCTGGTGGACGGCCAGCCGCCCGGAGAGGGGATGCCAGCTTCTCAGCGCTCCACTCGGCCACCAGTGTCTCCGGGCCCTTCCAGGACAAGAGGTGCCATTGAAGCTGACGGGTGCCAGCTGCCTGGTTCAGAACAGGCCGGGCTGGTCGGGTTGGTTGTGTGGGGCAAGAATCAGGAAGAAGGGGCTGTTTTTCATAATCCAGCTTGTTTATCCAACAAACAATAAAACAGGGCACGATTGTTCGGAGATGCCGGACGGAGTCCATGAGGGAGACCCCACCGGACCAAGAGGTCTGTTCAAGAATGTGCAGAGCCTGGGAAACACAGAGGGGGGCCAACTTCGAGGGCACGGGGATGGGGCCCAGGGCCGCGGTGTGCCCGAGCGGCTGGCACTGGCTCGGAAGAGTAGACCGCGCGTTTTGTCCCAACTCTGTGGCCGACGACGTCACGGTGTGTGAGGATCAATTTTACGTGCCAACCGCACCGGGCCACGGTGGATGTGAGGGCGTTTCTGGATGAGGTTAGCATTTGAACGGGTAGACTGAGTCAAGCAGATGGTCCTCCCACGAACCGGAGGGGGTGGGCCTCGTCCAATCGGTTGAGGCGAGGGCCTGACGAGAAACAAAAGGCCGAGGAGGGGGAAATTCTTGCTCTCTGCCTGTGTTTGGGCGGGGACTTGGGGCCCCTGGCTTTGAACTCAGATTTGGACTGGAACTTGCACCATTAGCTCTCTTGGGTCAGGACTTATAGTATCTGCAGGAGCTAATTCCCCATAATTATTGCCTTCTTACACACACACACACACACACACACACACACACACAAAAGCCCTGTTGGTCCTGCCTCTCTGACGGCTGCTGACTAACACCCCGTAGTAGCTGAACTTGTCCACGCTGGGAGTATTTACACCACGGGAGACAGCAAGTGCCACAGATAAGCCCCCAGCACCACATCTCCTGCCACTGCTGATTGTCAAACATTTACCAGCAGTATGCCGTGACCCCCACCGTGGCCCAGGGAACGTCCCTGCCTCCTAGAGACTTCCTCAGGCCAAGCAAGGGCCACAAGCCCCTGTCTAGGCTCCCATCTGTGGTCCCCGACTCCTGAAATAGACCCCAGCTGTACCTGGGGCCACGCAGCACAGACAGGAGATGTCCTTTCCTCTGGGGCCAAGGTGCCCCTTGCCTGTGTCGACCATCGTGTGCCTACGCTCTGCTCTGTCCGTGCTGGTCCCTTATACGGTCCCCGTAGCATCTCACGGCCCCTAACTGCGTGACCACCTCTTACTCCTCCCTGTGTCCCCAGTGCCAGGGACAGAGCTGGATAACGGCAGGTGCTCAGGGCACGATGAGTGATGGAGCCCTTCCGCCTAGGACGGTCTGAGCCAAAGAACGTCCTCCACAGAGATAAACTGGAGACCCACACTGTGCCCTTGCCTCCCGAGGAAGGGCTGCTAAACCCTCCACGTTGGAAAAGACCCTGTTAGCTCCAGGTTCCCGGGGCCGCAGAACTCACCCCAGTTGGTTTAAGAAAAAAAGCTGAGTTATTTCTTGATTGGCGAATCTGGAAAAGTGAAAGATGCATCAGGACAGGGGGCCCCCAGGTTCGGTTGTGTCTGTGTGCGTCTCGTTTCGCCGCGCTCGGATGAGCTCCCTCCCGTCATTCCGTCCAGCGGGTTGCCACCCGAAATGGGTTTGTATCAGATAAGATTACATTGGTGTCAGATGACATAATCCCTGCTGGGGGGTGGTCACCCCCCTTCTGCTGCTGTAGACGGCTAAGATGTTGGGGTCACAAGCTCCTGTCCCAGGCAGCTCTGGCGGCCGTAACTAAGCACCCACACGCTCATTTCCCGAAGTTCTGGAGGCTGAGAGGCCCAAGATGCCGGCTGACCTGGTGAGAATCTGTTCCTGGTGCGGGGACGGCCACGTCCTCGCTGTGGCCTGATGTGGCGGAGACAGGCAGAGATCTCTCTCTTCCTCTTCTGCTAAGGCCACCATCCCATTGGCCGAGGGCCCACCTTTTGGACCTCGTGTAACTCAAGTTACCCCCCGACGGGCCATCTCTCCAAATACAGTCCCACGGGAGATTCCGGGCTCAACGTATCAGTTTGAGGGGCACGGTCAGTCCGCGGAAGGCACACAGCATAACTTCCTGTGTGCTGACCGTGCCCCCAGTGGAACGAGCATCTCTCTCCCCGAGACTTCCAACGAGATCCCTGAACCCAAGGCCCCTTTGCACACGTGACCGTGATCAGACGCCTGTGCATCTCTGAACCGATTGCTGTTTGGATGCCCAGACACCCGCCAGGCCAAGCAGGGACCCCCCGCCGACCTGTGCTGCCAGAGAGAGGTCAGCCCGTGGGAACCGTAAGCACGGAGGGTCCGGCCAGGCTGCTTCCGTAGGAGGACATGACGTGCCCTTTCCAGGAAGAAGGCTGGATTGGGGCAGCCTAAACCAGCACACCTCTGTCACACGTTTATGTTTTCCAAGCCCCGAGTAGGAACTCCAGGGTTCCTGAGAATGGATGAGACCTGGGCCCTGCGGGACCCCCCAGGGGAGCTCTAAAAATAAGACGTGGAAAGAGACAAAGGGGACGAGGCAGCGAGCTTGAGCTCTGGTGGAGACAGCGGCACGCGGCCCAGGGAAGGACGCACCCAGCCTGGGTCGTCTGCGTCCCTCCCCACCATCCGACGGCGGGGTGGCCCCCCCATCGTCCCCTTATCCTGGGGGCTCTGGAGGCAGGGGCTGTGCGAACCACCCTCCCCTATACTCAGTGTAGTTCAGACGAATGGATAAAGATGTTGCACACACACACACACACACACACACACACTGGGATACTATTCAGCTATCAAAAATAACGAAATCATGGGGCACCTGGGTGGCTGAGTCAGTTGAGTGTCCGGTCGGCTCAGGTCATGATCTCGTGGCTCGGGCTCGGTGCGGGCAGCTCAGAGCCCGGAGCCGGCTTCACGTTCTGTGTCTCCCTCTCTCTCTGCCCCTCCCCTGCTCAGGCTCTGTCTCTGTGTCTCTCTCTCTCAAAAATAAAGAAACACTAAAAAATGTTTCGAAGAATGAAATCTTGCCATTTGGGACAACACGGAGGCAGCTAGGGCGTATAACGCTAAATGAGAGAAGTCCGTCGGAGAAAGACAAATATCGTGTGATTTCACGCGTATGCGAGATTTAAGAAACAAAACAAGCAAGCAAAGGGGAAAAAAAGAAAGAGAAAGAGACAAACCAAGAAACCGACTCTTTTTTCAACGGCTTTTCGTTTTTTTTAATTTTATTTCAATCCGAGTTAATGAACGTGTAGCCTAATCATGGTTTCAGGAAGGAAACAGACTCTCAACTGCAGAGGCCAAATTGATGGTTACCAGAGAGGCGGGGGTGGGGAGGGTGGGTCTTAAAAAATTTTTTAAAATTAAAAAAAAATAAAAAGTAAAATCCACCAAAGAGGGGGAAAAAGACAAACCACAAATGTCTCTTCGAGACCCTCCCTGCTTTCAATTCTTTTGAGTATATATTCACCCAGAGGTGGGATTGCCGGATCCCATGGTAATTCTGTTTTTTATTTTTTTTTAAGGTGTCACCACAGGAGTCTCCTTGGTGGCTGCTCCCTTCTACAGTCCCACCAACCGTGCACGATCTCTCCACATCCTGGCCGACACGTGACATTTTCTGCCTTTTTCATCGCGACCTTCCTAACGGGCGCGAGGCCACACTCACGCTGAACCGGCTGCCACCGGCGCACCTGACTCTGGAGTGAGTTCCTGCCTGGTTCCCTCCGCTCTTTGACGGTGTTTTGCTAACCCAGCCGCTGACTGCCGCGCACCTGACTCCCACAGGCGGAGCGGGGTGGCTCCTGGGCATAGGTCCCTACTGGGGAGGATGCAGGGACCGTGTCTCCCCAGCGAGCCTTTAGGAGCCCGATCGCTGGGTCAGCCCGGCCGACTGCTGGATCGCACACCTGCACGGTCCTGCCCCGTCTTTTCCAGAAAGGCACGCTCAGACCTGCTCCCCCCGCCCCCCACCCCGCACAGTGGGCTGGAGGGCTCCTGCCTCTCCACGTCTTGCCCGCGCTTGCCATCAGCCAAACCCTTGAACTTCTACAGCTCTGTGGGGCGTCAGGGGAATCCCCGTGTTTTGATTTGCGTTTCTCTGGCTCCCGGTGGATTCGAGCAGGTCAGCACCGATGTGTGCACGTGCCGTGTCCCCTTCGGTGAGTTGCCCGATGGGGTTGCCTTTTCCCCTTTACGGATTTGCCTTAGAGCATCATCTCTGCCACTTGTCACGGAAACAGGGGAACACCGGTTACTTTTGACTGAAAGCAGACGTGCCGTGACAGGCACGTCCTGTGTGCATGGGAGGATCGGGCCCCGGACGGCCACGGTGTTCCCAGGCACGGCGTGGCGAGCTTGGCCTGTGGCCTCCTAGATGCAGGCTTGGAGGCCGGGTGGGCTGGGGAGGTGACACGGCGCCCACGTTTACTGTTCCGGTGGAGCCGTGGGCCTGACCTTTGACATGCTCTTTGCACACTCCGTCGGGCGTCCGTTCAGCTGTTGCGGCAACTGATGGTGAGTAAGAGGGTGCCTGCGGTCGCAGGCGGGCAGTTGGCCCCGGACGGAACAGCCAGGTGCGTCTGGTACTCGGGGCCTGGCTCCCAACGCTGGGGGACGCGATGCGGGATCTTTAAAGGCTGGATCTGAAAGCGACCGGATCACGGGACTCCAAAACCGTCTGTTTTCGGTGTTCGAGGCTGCAGTCTCAGTGCTGGGACGGAACCCCCACCCCCACCCCCCTCCCCGGAGCATCAGCAGGTGCCTGAAGGGCTGGTGGGGGGGCTGCGGCTTGGAGCGGTTGTTCCATGAGACCTGTCCCACCGGTCCGTCCCCTGTGCTCTGCCCACGGGGGACGCCGGCCACGCCCACCAGGGACAGGATGGGGTCCCCGGATCGGGACCCACAGCGGACCCACCCATCCCTGAGACTGCGTTACACTGGGATTCCAGGACTCCCCGCTTGTCTGTTACGGGAGAAAGAGCAGAGGGCAAGTCTGTTGGTGACACCCCGTCCTGGAGAGGGGAGGCTGCTGGCTCCTCCCCTCGGTCTCTGGTCCCACAAGAAATCACATCCACCACCCGCCTGTCTCCGGAGCGAGCCTGCCAGACAGACAAGTTCAGTATAAGCGTGTCCCAAACACGTCGTGCCATATACTTTCACTAACAGATGAGTCATTGCTTATCCGAAAGTCAAATTTGACTGTACATCCTGTATTTAAAAAAAAAAAAAAAAAAGGATAGGGGCACCTGGATGTTTCTGTCCGTTAAGCGACCAACTCTTGATTTCGGCTCAGGTCATGACCTCACAGTTCGTGAGTTCGAGCCCTGCCTCAGGCTCTGTGCTGACAGTGCGGAGCCTGCCTGGGATTCTCTCTCTCCTGCCCTCTCTGCCCCTCCCCCACTCATGCTCTCTGTCTTTCTGTCTCTCAAAATAAATAAACTTTAAGTTAAAAAAAACTATGTCACCTTTTTTTTAATCTCTTTTTCTTATGTTTTATTTATTTTTGAGAGAGAGAGACACACACACAGAGCTTGAGCAGGGGAGGGGCAGAGAGAGGGAGACCCAGAATCCGAAGCAGGTTCCAGGCTCCGAGCCGTTCGAACTCACGAACCGCGAGGTCATGACCTGAGCCGAAGTCGGACGCTTAACCGACCGGGCCACCCAGGCGCCCCATAAGTCTTTTGTTTAAGTGGTTTTGGCTCACGGCAAGAGTGAGCAGAGAGTAGAGAGAGTGCCCATGTCCCAATACCCTCCGCCTGCCCCCCTACACGCACAGCCTCCTCTGCCGTCCATGTCCCCGCCAGCGTGCCACATCTGTCACAGGCCGTGAATCGCCACTGACCCAGAGTCGATGGTGGACATTGGGGTTCCCTCTTGGTGGTGCACCTTCAGGGGTCGGGACAGACGCATAATGACACGTGTCCAATGTGTCCACCTGGATACGCGTGGGCCCGACCCCCAGCGGCCAGTGTCCCAAGAAGAGAAGAAAGGAGGAGACACACAGGAGCGGGTGACATGAAGGGGGGCCCGAGGCTGGAGGGAGGGGTCTCCAAGCCCAGGAACAGCAAGGATGACGCTCCCACCAGCACCCAGGAGCGAGGCCTGGAGCAGAGCCCCCCTCGGAGCGTCCGCAGGGCACCGGCCACACCGACCTGTTGGTCTCTGGCGTTTGGCCCCCGGAACGGGCAGAGAGTCCGGTTCTGTTCTTTGAAGCCACGCAGCTTGCTGTTGTTTGTCACGGCAGCCCCAGGACACTGGCACGGCCTGTGACGAGGGACAGGAAGTCGACACGTCAAGTGCGGGACGGTGGGGGCCCCCCTGGCAAGCGTGCGTCCTCCGGGACCAGCCCGAAACCTCTCCCCGGCGGTACTCCCTGGAATGAAACGTGCATGCTGTTCATCACAACAGGAAACCTAAAGAACGAGGAGGGAGAGGCGGCCACCCGGCACCCATAAAAACATGAAAAATGTTGTATTTCACGATTTTGCCTGTTCTGCCATCCAGACTCCGTGATCGATGAAGCCTTTTTCTTTTTTCTGCCCAGAAAGAACACGCTGTATAAGCTCAGGTTTCTAGGGACCAGAGAAGGGCAGAACGACATTGTCTCCCGCTCTCCCCCGCCAGCGAGGCCAGCGGCCCCAGCTTCCCCAGCCACGGCCCCCGGCAGCATCCCAGACCCGAACTGGTGTCTGCTGACCCTGGGAGGGCTGGGCACTGCGGCTGCCCGGAAAGTGGAAGACACAGGGGCTCACGCTGCCAGCTCAGGGAAGGTTCCGGAGAAAATGCTGGCGGCGGCAGGGGGCCTGGGGTCTCTCCTGGAGATAAGCCTTTTTCAAGACTGCATTTTCGTCAGGAGCATTAAGAATGTTTCAGCCTCTGGCGGTGTGGGAGGGGGACCGGGCAGGGGAGGGAGGGAGTGGTGTTGGGGACGCTGAGAGCGACTGAGGGGTCCCCCCCACCCTGCCCTGGACTCTGCCAACACGCTTTGCTCTCGAAGCTAGCTGCAGGGCAACCTTACCCGCAGTGAGCCCAGCCTGGAAAGTTCCAGGGCAGTGGCCACGGCAGAGGGCGGTGCTGGCCTGAGGGGCCGTGCCAGGGTGAGCTCCCCCACCTGAACCCACCCTCCGCCCCCAGGTGTCCTGGAGCCCACTTCCTCCATCACTCCCCGTGCAGGTGGGTTGTGACCCTGACAAGTCTGGTCAGGAGACAGAAACCGCAGGAAAGAGAGCTTACCCGAGGGGGTGTCCCTGTAGCCGCTCCCTGGGTCCCACTACCCACAGCCAGTTTGTGGAGATGAAGAGAGTGCCCCCAGGGCATCGCGGCCCCCCCCCCCACCGCTGCATCCCACAAAGAGAAGGCGTGGGACCCGCGGCTTGGACTCTGACCTCCCAGCTGGAGACACGGGGGGGGCTGCAGGGTGGGCGCCCCTGGGGGCCCCAGTGTCTGACTCTGCCTGTGGTGGGCAGTCTGCAGACTAGCAGCTGAGCTTTGGGAAGGAGCAGAGCGTGGAGGTGCTGGGAGCCCCCCCCTTAGGACTGACACAGCCCTGCCCCTGGGCTACACAGCCTCCTCACGGCCTCCTGTGCCTACACGAATTCCAGCTTTGCTGCAAAGACACCCCCTCTTGTTTCTGCCCAGCAAGCGTCTCGCAGCTAATATCCTCCCTACAAACGAAGGCTTTCTCACGTTCTCCCCCAAACAGGGAGCCGTGGGAGCACCCCACTCAATGCGTCATCTCTGACGGTGGTGACGGAGCACCTGCGGGCCACGCCGGACGTGTCTCAGACGCCGTCGCAGCCCGCGTCCTTCCCTACGGCTGCTGTCGGAAGCTGCACCCTTGGGGGCTTCGAACGCGACGGATCCGTATGTGCGGCTTGGGAGCTCAGAGGCCCGCGGGGAGCACGCAGGGGCTGAGACCAGCAGGGTGCGTTCCCTCTGCAGGCTTTCAGGGGAGACGTTTCTCCTCGCTCTTCCGGCTTCTAGAGGCTGCCCCGCTTCTTGGCTCCTGGGCCTTTCCTCCGTCCCTAAAGCCAGAAATCGTGCGTCTCCCTCTCTGCTCTCCTTTCCTGAGTCCCCAAGGTCTTGGCCAAAGTCTGACGCAGCAAGATGATCAGTAAATGCAAGGCGATGAATGATCAATGCAGGTGCGCACAGGTCCGTCTTTGTCTCTGCTGGCAGATGGGAAGGCCCGGAGAAGGAGCGTCACCTGCAGGGCTTCCCGATCTGATCCCAACGCCATCAAATCCACGTGCCCGGAAACCGGCCTGTCAAAGATTAATACACGTCTTCCACCGGGATTCAACTTCTTCAGTAAAGCAGTCAGGACGTTAACACATTACGTCAAGCGACCATCGAGGATGCGTAACCCAGTATGGATCGAAGAGAAGAACGGGAAGGAGGGCGTCTGTGCAAGGGCAAAACCTGTTGTAGGAGGGGCACAGGTGCCCCCCGGTGCATCCTAAGCCCTAACCCCAGCGCCTGTGAGTGTAACCTTATTTGGAAATTAAGTTCAAGATGGAAAGGTGACCAGTGTCCGTATGGGAATGGGGCGGACCCAGACACACGGGTGGAGGGCAGTGGGAAGCCAGGGAGAGCCTAGAGCGAGGGGTCCGTAAGCCAAGGGTCCTCCCCCACAGCTTCCAGAAGGAACACGGCCCCGCGGACACCTTAGTTTGGGCTTCCGGTCAGAGCTTTGATAGAATCAGCTTCTGATATTTTTATGCCATGCAGTCTAGCCACAGAAAACGAATACATGTGCCTACTGGGCCCTAGACCAGCTGTAATGGCACAATGAGGAACCTGCCTGGGGGCCATCGGGCAGCAGGGGGAATCCTGGGGAGGTGGGCTCAGGAGGGTGGTAGGTGCCTCCAGGAAACACCCGCCTTTCCAGATTGCTCTTGTTGGGGGCTGACTCGGGCCAGTCCCCAGAGGCCAGATGGACCCAGGCCCAGAAGGGTACACCCCAGGGCTGCAGGGGCCCCAGTTTGGGCTCAGAAACCGAGCCTACAAGCAGGGCACAGTCGAACCCCCGGTCAAACCGAAACCTGCCTCCAAGAACAAGGATTTTCAGGCAGATTCAGCAGGCAGGAGGGCCTGGGTCCTCACAGCCCCCACGACCGGACGCAGAAGAGACAGTGGAGGAAACAGTTACCGTCCCACGAGGCGGACCCGACAGTGAGTGAGCCCACAGCCCCACACAGAGAGCAGAACCGAGAATCATCCAGAACATTTTCTTCTGACGGAGGAACAAGGAGAAAACAATGGCCATGACCTCAGTGTCGGGGAGAAGGGAAGAATTACCACGGGAACAGTGGGGAGAGCTCCTGCGAGCCCGCCCTCCAGAACGGGATGGAGGTGGGGCCTGCGTGGGGGCCCTCTCGTCCTCATGAGACAAGGTAATCACCCCCACCATGCCACCCCGGTGCAGACGCTCCTGCCGGTCCCCTGGCAGCCAGGAGTGATCACAGCAGCATCTGGGCAGCAGCAGAAACTGACGCCCGAGCAGAGGCCCCACCGGGCTTCCTGGAGGCAGATGTGCTGGGAAAGGGGTCTGCAGGATCTTGACTCCCGCCTGCAAACCCTGTTCTGTGTCCCCGTCATCTGTTGCTGGGTAGGAAACCACCCCAGAAGGCCGTCGCTTAAAACGGCACCATTTATTTTTCTCTTCCACGCGTGACTGGGGGTGACTGGCTTCGCCCGGGGTCCCTCGCATGTTCGCAGCCAGCCGGCGGCCATGCAGCGGCCCCTCCCAGGGCTGGAAACCCAGCCCGCCCGCCTCCCGGTGCCCTGGGCTCTCCTGCAGCACGGTGGCCGGCTTCCAGGGGGAGGCAGGGGCGGGCAGGGGGAGCCGGCAGAGGCCCGGTGAGTCTTCTGATCTAGCCTCGGAGCTGGAGTCCCGCAGACCACATCGGCCACATTCTTTCCTCAATAAGCCAGTCACTAAGACGACCATTATTCAGGGGATGGAAATGAGGCTGCAGCTCCGGAAAGCATAAGAATGTTGAAGAATGTGCAGACATGATTTGAGGCCACCCCCCCCCCTTTTTTCCCTGATTCAGCCGGGGGAAGAGAGGTGGACAGGCTCCCGGCTCTAAAGCTCTTATACCCTGAAAATAGCCTCGTGGGACGGGAGAGCCCACAGGGCAGTGGGATGGCCTGGGACCTGGTCCCCGAGCCTCAGTCTCCCCATCTGTGGGGTGGGCTGAGCTGGCAAGCAGTAGTCCTCCACGCAAACCTGGTTGTCTCTGCTGGGGGCCTATGTTTGTGCCCACCCACGCCACAGCGAGAATCTTCCTCAACTTGATCGCAGCCCCACATTCTAGAGGGTTGAACATGCGTACCCGAGAGTTTCATTCGCGATTAGATTTTTATTTAACTAAACCAAGCTCTTGATCACCTGCTCTTAGAGTGGCCAGAAGCTGTCTCTGCCTGGTCGCCACCAGCTTCCCCGGGCGCAAACCTGCAGGGCTCTGTGCTGGGCGCTGAGGGGCAGAGTCAGACAGACCCGGCCACTCTTCCCTCTGGTCACCTTGCCCCGCAGGGGTGTCCCTAAGCAGCCCACCACAGCATGGAGAGAGGGGGCTCTCTCTGCCCCGCTGCCCCAGCAGGCAGGAGCTGCCCCCTAAAGGGCCTTGAGGTGACTGGGGGGTGCTGGGAGCCAGCGCAGGGCAGCGTGGGGAGCGGGCCCTCCCTGCGCCTCCCGCACCTGCAGTTAGCTATGACGGCCGGGAATTGAGGGGACCCCACACTCATATCTTTTGCTCTGGCTAATGAGCAGTTTGCTGCAAATCAGCTCCTTCCCCGCCTTGCACTGGCCCGTGAGCTGGCAAAGGAGTAATCTTGGCTCATCACTGACTGATCTCTGAAGCAGCCTGTTCAAGGGCTTGAGCGTTCCATGCTGATCCAATATGGCAGCCTGTGACTCCACAAGCCTCTGTTACAAACCCAACCTTGACAGGCCTTCAGAGCCCCTCCCAGGGGAAGTCGTAATCCAGTCTCTGTGCCTATGCCCCCAAGTCAGGTCAACAATTGCACCCTGCAGACGACAGACACACTCCCTTGGAGGGAGAATAAGGCTGACTGGTGGAATCATCTAGAAGGAAGAGGTCGGCTGGGTAAAGCCCTGCAATCCTGCCCTGCTCGGTGCCACAGGTCCACCCTGGTGGGCAACAGTGAGGCCGTGGGGATGGTGGGTGTGGGGCCCCCTGCGGCTCCGATCTGGAAGGTGGTTCCTGACCTTTGACCCTCGAGGGGAGGGCTGGACTGCTGGTCAGGAGCCCTGGGTTTTAGCCTCCCCGGGAGAGTCCTTGAGTGAGCGTCCTTGAGTGAGCGTCTTAACTTCTGCCATCCATTCCAAATTCCAGAAGCCATCGGGGATGCTTCCTGTTCTGCAGGCATCATTCACTGCCCTGCGGGAACGGGGGGTTTGCGCGAGCCTCCCCGGGGGAGGGACGGTCACACATGATGGGACGTACAATTAGTTAAGTTGTGCAGACCCTCCATGGCAGCCCAAAGGTCCTAGGAGAGCGTTGGCAGCAGACGTTCACCGGCCGCCCACCAGCACCCACTCCCCACTTGCTAACCTGGACCCCGTTGGCCCCTGGGGCGGCCCCGAGGACCGGCACTGTGATCTCGCAGCGGTGGGCACGTCACCAGACCGGAGGCCGGCAGCACAGAGCGTCTCCTCTGCTGTAGCAGTTGGCGTGGAGATGATCCAGTCAGGACGGAGACGGGGACTTTGCTCAGCGGCTGGGAGCCGGCCCGTTTAAACACCGGAAGGCCAGGTGCAGAATCTCGCCCGGTATGAAATGAAAATGTAGGGTCCCCCGTTCAAAAGCAGGAATAAAGTGCCGTTAAGGTGCTAACGTATCCAGTTTTCCCTTATTTCCCCAGTCTCTCTCTTGACCTGTGTCCTGATGGTATTTTTAAAGTCAAAATTAAAACTTTTTTAAGCAGAAAAAAAAAAAAAAAGAAAAGAAAATTACATTTAAATTTGTGGCATGGATTTTAACATTCACCTTTTCATTGCATGATGCCAGGGTTTTGTTTTTTTTTAATTTTTTTAAGTGTTTATTTATTTTTGAGAGAGAGACAGAGCGCGAGCAGGGGAGGGGCAGAGAGAGAGGGAGACCCTGAATCGGAAGCAGGCTCCGGGCTCTGAGCTGTCAGCCCAGAGCCCGACGCGGGGCTGGAACTCACGGACCGTGAGATCACGACCTGAGCTGAAGTCAGAGGCACAACCGACTGAGCCACCCGGGCGCCCCACATGATGCCAGTTTTAAATGCAAATACGAGAGCATTTCGCTTAAGCACAGAGTCACAGAATTCCCAGTTTGTATTTTGCAGTTCACGCTCGTGTCTGTGTTTTGTTCTTACAAAAGGAACTAACACAACTGTTTTCATTTCGCTCCTTGCTTTGTGCGCATTCTGTCAACGCTCTCTGCTCACAGCTGATTGATGAGCGAAGGGGATTGAAGACTGATCTCTCCTTTGCCTTCGACGTCCCCAGCATCCACGGCTAACTAAGGCAGGAAGTCCTGTGAGCAGGGGAGACGGGATAGGGGGCTGAGGACTGAGCCGTGGCCCCTAAATTCATGTGTCAAAGCCCTAAGCCCCAGTGCGACTGTACTTGGAGATCCAGACTTAAAGGGACAACTCAGGTAACATGGTAAGGTCACCAGGGAGGGCTCTGATCCCGTCTGACCGGGCTCCTTGTAAGGAGACGGGATCAGGACACAGACACAGGCAGAGGGACGACCCCGTGAGGACACAGGGAGAGGACGGCCGTCCACACACAAGGAGAGAGGCCTCGGGGGGACCCGGCCCCGCCCACGCCTGGACCTCGGGCTCCGGCCTCCAGGACGGGGGACAGTGAGTCTCTGCTGGGTGAGGCCCCTAGGCTTGGGGGATTGTTATGGCAGCCACAGGAGAATCACACAGATGCCTGGGTCTCTCGGTGTTAGAATGCCACGTCTGCCACTTCTCCAAAGAAGACCCCCAGATGGCCGACCGACACGTGAAAACATGCTCCACGTCACTCATCATCCGGGAAACGCAAATCAAAACCACACTGAGACACCACCTGACACCGGCCAGAATGGCTCACATGAGCAACTCAGGCAACGACAGATGTTGGCGAGGATGCGGAGAGAGAGGGTCTCTTTTGCCTTGTTGGTGGGAACGCAAGCTGGTGCAGCCACGCTGGAAAACAGCAGGGAGGCTCCTCCAAAAACTAAAAACAGAACTACCCTACGACCCAGCAATCGCACTACGAGGCATTTATCCACGGGATACAGGTGGGCTGTTTCGAAGGGACACACGCACCCCCACGGTTATAGCAGCCCTATCGACAACAGCCAAAGGATGGAAAGAGCCCAAACGGCCACTGATGGATGAATGGGTCAAGGAGATGTGGGATATAGCCACAACGGAGTCTTACTCGGCCATCAGAAAGAACGAAATCTTGCCATTTGCAACTACGTGGACGGAACTAGCCGGTATTACGCTAAACGAAATTAGGCACAGAAAGACAAATGTCATATGACTTCACTCATATGAGGACTTTAAGAGACAGAACAGATGAACATAAGGGAAGGGAAGCAAAAATAATGTAAAAACAGGGAGGGGGACAAAAACAGAAGAGACTCTTAAATACAGAGAACAAACAGAGGGTTGCCGGAGGGGCTGTGGGAGGGGGGATGGGCTAAGTGGGGGAGGGGCACTAAGGACTCGACTCCGGAAACCACTGTTGCCCTATATGCTAACTAACTTGGATGTAAATTTTAAAAACTAAAATAAAATAAAAGATATAAAATACTAAAAAAGTAAATAAATAAAATAATAGGGGCGCCTGCGTGGCTCAGTCGGTTGAGCGTCCGACTTCGGCTCAGGTCATGATCTCAGTTTGTGAGTTTGAGCCCCGCATCGGGCTCGGTGCTGACCGCTCAGAGCCTGGAGCCTGTCTCAGATTCTGTGACTCCCTCTCTCTCTGCCCCTCCCCTGCTCGTGTCCTGTCTCTCTCTGTCTCAAAAATAAATAAACGTTGAAAAAAAAATTGAAATAAATAAATTAATTAATAAAATAATAAAAGCTAGTCTAGCTTCACACCCAGGCGTCGCTCGGGGTCTCACAAGGGCTGGACAAGAAGGGGCGACGCGGGTGGTGGGCGTCACCTGGCCCACGTCTCTGCGGGGACACGTGCCCTCTGCCGTCTCCACAGGCATCGGCTGCAAACACGGCTCAAGACAAATCATGAAGGATTTCAAGGTGCTGACAGCGGCCGCTGCCGGGTCCGGATAGAAGACGTGAGGCACAGAAACCCGGACCCCAGGACCGGGCTGAACAGTGGGGGGAGCGGGGTGGGGGGTCCAGGGAAGCGACGTCCTCCGGGGCTCTGCTCTGTGCTTCCAGCCACCAGAGCCACTTGCCTGAAGCGCTCTGAGTCGGGGCGCCTGTTCCTGCGCATGAAGTGCCGGAAGGACTGGCCCCCGGGCCTCAGTCTCCCCATCTGTGCAGTGGGGACACCGGGTCCCCACCGACCTGACCACGTGAGGCCAAAGCCAAAATGTGGCGAGGAGAGCAGGGCTCTCTGTGCCCAAACACAAGCTAAGGATTCACCAGACCATCACGGTGGCCGTTGCCTTAAAGAGCAGGGAAGGGCGCCCCTGAAACAACCCTTCTGTCGTCTTGTCTATCTTGTGACCGTGCGCCCGGCCCCACCGTGAATTCCAGCTCCCGCTGACTTGGAACACTGACCGCCCTTCGTGTGTTAGGAGGGGGACCCCAGGCGGCCCCCAGCTACTGCCCCGGGTCATTCTGGGGTGCCTTTCGGACCACCAGCAAGGTGAATGCGGGGACTTGGGACCTGGGACCCCAGATCAACATTCTCAGGAGCGTTTCTGGATTTCACGCCGCCCTGGGCGGTTTCCTTGAAAGCACTTGGAACCAAAGGACAAAGACAGTTTGCCTCCTTTTCTGGGGCTGACAACTTAGCGCACCCTGGGGCCAGAAGTCTGAAATCCAGGGGTGGGCAGGGCGTTCCCTCTGGAAGCTCTGTGGGAAACTGGGTGTGGGGTATATGGGCACTTTATTATCTGCTCGATTGTTCTGGAAAGCTAAAATTTCTAACAAATAAAGTCTATTAATTGAAAAAAAAAAAGAAAAGAAAAGAAAGGGGATCCTTCCTGCCTCTTCCGGCCTCTGGGGACTCCAGGCGTCCCTGGGCTTGTGGCCACGTCGCTCGGGCTCTGCCTCTGTGGTCACCCGGCCGCTTCTTTGTGTCTGAGTTTTCCTCTTCTGTCCCTCATGAAGACACTAGGCGTTGGATTTAGGGCCCGGTCAGGTGATGCCAGATGGCGTCACAACGAGATCCTTAATTGGAGGACATCTGCAAAGACGCTTTTCCCAAATAAGGCTGCGGTCACAGGTTCCAGGAGTCAGGACCCGGACGTGGGTTTTGGGGGCGCACTGACCCCCCAGTGATAAACAGAAGCCCCGGGAGGAGGACTCCCCTCCCCTCCCCAAACCCTGGGGCCCGGCCGCTGGTCTCCACCTCTCTGGCAATGTCAGAAACACCTGCCCCGAGACTCTCCGACTCTGCAAACAGAGCTCCCCGAGGACCACTGATCTCAGAAAGGCTTCCCCGACCCTCTGGACGCCCCCCATGCGTGACAGTCAGCAGTGTCCTCCGATACCGTCACACGTGCCCTGCGGGGTCAGGGTCCCACCCACTGGCCGTGTCAGGAATAGTGGAAACAGGCTGACGTCCCGGAGTCTGAGGGAGGGCCCTGCACTCACCAGCCGTGGGACCCTGTGCGTGTCCTGGAATGTTCCGAGCCTCGGGGTTCCATAAGAGGGCTACGCACACGCAGGGGGTTTTGTTGTGAGAGCCACAGGCACGGGGTGTGAGAGGCTGTCGCTCAACAAATGGCACCGTACGTTCTGATCTTGCATATTTTCCGAAGTCGGGCGTGCCGTGAGGGCTTTGTGCGCCCCGCGCCGTGCACAGTGACGGGCACGCGGGGGGCTCACTGGGACGTGTCACCACGTCCTGTTAGGAGCCTCTTGTTAAGAGGCAACCCAGCCTCGCTGGCCTGGCCTCCTGGAGGTCTAGCCGCTCACACCAGCCGCTGGGATTGACGCTGCCCTTTCTCCCGACAGAGACCGAACGCAAAGCTGAGGACGCCCCTCCCCCAGGGAGCTGGGGCCTCCTTACGATCCTCGGGCTGCCAGGGGGGCCCCTCCCCTAACTTGCCCTCCATTTGCATCTTGAGAAGATGCTTCTGGAATGCTGCGGCTGGCTGGGCGCCACCGTCCCCGGCACAAACAACCAAAGCAGTCCTGGAAACTGGCCTCTCCCCAGCCGGCACCCCAGACGGGCAGAAGCGCTCTGAGCAGGCCATTCAGGACGACGTTGGACCAGGGCCACACTCGTCTTAAAGGTCCCCACGCCAGCCACCCGGGACGTGTGGGGTAGCGTGGGGTCCACGTCTCCAGTTATTCCCTCTGGGGTGGGGTCAAGAAAGGAGAGAAACGTCATAGAGGATTTAAGGATGCCTTAAAAAAAATCCACTGCAGGGCACCTGGGTGGCTCAGTCGGTTAAGCGGCCGACTTTGGCTCAGGTCATGATCTCGCGGTCCGTGAGTTCGAGCCCCATGTTGGGCTCTGTGCTGACAGCTCAGAGCCTGGAGCCTGTTTCAGATTCTGTGTCTCCCTCTCTCTGACCCTCCCCTGTTCATGCTCTGTCTCTCTCTGTCCCCAAAATAAGTAAACGTTAAAAAAAAAAAATTTTTTTTAAAAATCCACTGCATTTGTGCGTCATGGGTGTTTTCTTCCCGCCTTTTCTTGAACAGCTGGCACAGGGTCCATCCCCGGAACAGAATTTTAAGCGCACGATACCGTGCTGTGTCCAGGCACGATCAGTACAACAGTCTCCGCCACGTTTCACGGGAACCGGATGTGCCCTGAACCACAGCTTCCGATTGCCCCTCCCCCTGGTGACACTCCCCGACCCCCTGTCTCTGGGAGTTTGACTATTTTAGATAACTCACGGAAGCAGAATAATGCAGCATTTGTCCTTCTGTGACTAACTGATTTTACTTGAGCCGGTGCTCAGAGCTCCACCATGGTGTTACAAATGGCAGGGTTTCCTTTTTCACGGCTCGGTAATATTCCACTGTGTGTATCAACCGCTTTTGTTAATGTTTATTTATTTTAGAGAGGGAGAGACAGAGTGCAGAGCGCAAGTGGGGGACGGGCAGAGAGTGACAGGGAGACACAGGATCCGAAGCAGGCTCCAGGCTCCGAGCCGTCAGCACAGAGCCCGACGTGGGGCTCGAACCCACGAACCACGAGATCATGACCTGAGCTGAAGTTGGACCTACTGAGCCACCCAGCCACCCCATCCACGTCTTTTTTTAATCCATTCACCTGTTGATGGACATTTAGGTTGTTTCCACACCTTGGCTGTTGTGAATCGTGTTGCTTTGAACATGGGATGTGAATGTCTCTTTGAGATCCTGATTTTAATTTTTGTGGATAAACGCCCAGAAGTGGGATTGCTGGATCGACGGCAATTTCGTTTTTAATCTCTTGAGGAACCTCCATAGGGTTTTCCGCCGCGGCTGCACCCATCCACCTCCCCACCCAGAGGAGACGAGGTTCCCAATTTCCCCATGTCCCCCCCCGACACTTACCCTTTCACAACGGCCATCCCCCCAGGTGTGAGGTTGTATCTCCTTGTGCCTCTGATTTGCATTTCCCTGATAATCAGCGATGTCGAACGTGCCTGTGGGCCATCCGCGTGTCTTCTTTGGAGAGATGTCTGTTCCAGTCCTTTGCTCATTGTTGAATCGGGTCATCTGGGCTTTTTGGTTATTGAGAGGTAGAAGCGATTTATATATTTGGGATATATAAATATATATATATTTAACTTCTTCCCAGGCATACGGTTTGCAAATATTTTCTCCCATGCTGTAGGCTGCCTTTCACTTTGTTGATGATTTCCTCGGTTGTGCAAAAGGTGTTTTCTTCCATCTTTGGAGTGTTGTCTTTCAGTCACCAATATGCCCTTAAGATTCCTCTGTGTCCCTTCGTGGCTTGACAGATTATTCCTTTTTATTGCAGCAAGGTATTCCTGTGTTCTGATGTGTTCCAGCCTGCTTACCCACCACCTACTGAGAAATGTCTTGGTTGCTTCCAGGTTTTTCACGATTAGGAATAGAGCTGCTATAAATATCCATGCACGGGTTTTTTGTGTGTAGACCTAAGTGTCCTGATCATTTGGGCAAAGGCAAGGAGCACAACTGCAGGATTGCCTGGGACGACCATGTTTAGCCGTGTGAGTAACTGTCAAGCTCCCCCGAATTGTCTGTACCATTTGCATTTCCTCCGGCAAAGAATGAAACTTCCTCCCCTCCCACATCCTCACCAGTATTTGGACGTTGTCAGTGCTCTGGATGTAGCCATTCTAAAGAGTGAGAAGCGGTATGTCTCTGTTTTCATTTGCCTCTCCCGACTGAAGAGTGACACTGAGCACCTTTTCCTGTGCTTTGATATGGACTGAATGTGTGTGTGTTTCATAGCGTTTCGTAAGTTGAAGCCCTACCCCCACTGCATTGGAATCAAATAAGGTCAAGAAGGTGGAGCCCTCATGACAGGATTAGCGCCCTTACAAGAAAGAGGTAGAGAGATAGATCTTACTCTCTCTGCACGGAGGAAAGGTCATGTAAGGACACAGCCAGAAGGCGGCCGTCTACAAGCCTGAAAGACGGGTCATGCTGACCCAACCATGCTGACACCCTGACCTTGGACTTCCAGTCTCCAGAACGGTGAGATATAATCACCTGTTGTTGAAGCCCCCCCACCTCCAGTATTTTGTCCTGGCAGCCTGGGCTGACAGATGTGTTCATTTGCCATCTACATATCTTTTTTGATGAGATGCCTTATCAGATCTTTTGCCCATTTTTAAATAAGGTTATCTTTTTTTTTTCTTATTGTTATCTTTTTTAAATTCTTTGTATATTTTGGATACAAGTCCTTTATCAGATATGTGTTTTTGCAAATGGTTCCCTCTGATCCGTGGCTTGTCTTTTCATTCTTCAGCAGAGCAAGCCTTTTTTAATTTTAAGAAAATTCGGTTTATCTATTTTTTTCCCCCATGGATTATGCTTTTGGTGCTGCATCTAAAAACTCATATCCAAATCTAAGATCGTGTAGATCTTACCTATGCCACATCATTGACCTATGTATTTATTCTTTCACCGAAGCCATCCTGTCTTACTTTCTATCCCTTTTTCTTAGTCCTCATGTTCCAAAGAGCCTGTTTCTGGTGCCCCGTGACCCGGCCCCGCTGCGCCCAGACCCACGATGCACTTACGCGCCGTGCTCTGTCCAAGGGGGCTGCTGCCTCCAGCACTTTCCGAAGAGGAAACACGTCCTCTCGTGTTGCTCTTGATCAGGCTTGTGTTAGCGATTCCAACCTCTTTGTCTTTCCACATAAATTTTTGAATTGGTTTGTTGACATTTACAGGACAGTTTGCCAGGATTTTGATTGGGACTGCATTACATCTACAGATCAAGTCAAAAAGAGTCACTATCTTAATGTATTAAGTCTTTCAATCCATTAACACAAAATATCTCTCCATTTACCTATCTCTCCACCGTTGTTTTCTACAAAGAGAATCTGAATAGAGTCTGTTAGATTTTTATCCAAGTATTTAATTTTGGGGGTGCTGTTTTAAGCGATATTATTTTTTAATGTTTCTCTCTTTGAGAGAGAAAGAGACAGAGAGCGAGCACGAGTGGGGGAGGGGCAGAGAGAAGGAGAGAGAGAATTCTAAGCAGGCTCCGAGCTGTCACTGTGGAGCCCAAAACGGGACCCAATCTCACAAACCGTGACATCACGATCTGAGCCGAAATTAAGAGTCAGACATTTAACTGACCGAGCCACTCAGGCATTCCCAAATGATATCATTTTTTATATGTCAAATTCCAATCACTTATTGTTATAAAAGACATCAGTTGACTTTTGCATATTGATCTTGTATCCTGTGATTCTACTTCTCAGTTCTAGGAATTATTTTTGTAGATTCTTTGGGGTTTTCTACATAGACAATCATATCATCTGAAAATGAAGTTTTATTTTCTCTTTCCAATCTGTATACCTTTTTATTTCTTCTTGTCTTATTCATTAGGTAGAACTCCCAGTATGACATCGATTAGGGGTGGTAAGAGAGAACGTCGTTGCTTTATTCCCAGTTTTATGGGGAAAGCATTCAGGCTCACATTGTTAAAAGTGATACCAGTGTGATTAGTGTAGGTTTTCTGCCATATGTTTCCTTTATGAGGTTAAGGAAGTTCTCCGCTATTCTTGCTGTTTTTGTCTGTTTTGTTTGTTTTGAAGACTTTTTATCGTGATCGAGAGCTGAATTTTGTTGAATGTTTTTTCAGCATCTATTAATGTGAGCATATGTTTTTTTTTATTTAGTCCGTTAATATGAAAGATTGCACTGACTGATATATGGGTGTTGAAATGGCCTTCCATTGCTAAAATTAATCTCACTTATCTGTGACATATTATCCTACCATTTGATGGATTCAGTCTGCTAGTGCTTTTTTAAGGATTTCTGTGTCTAGGTTTACGAGATATTGGTTTCTGGTTGTCTTTTCTTGCAATGACTTTATCTGGTTTGGGCATCAGGGTAATGCTGTCCTCATAGAACGAGTTGAGAAATGTTCCTTCTGCTTTTATTTCCTGAAAAAATTCGTGGAGAATTGGCATTATTATCTCCCCTAGTTATTTTGTGGGCTTTGTGGGCTTTTTAAAAAAATTATCTGGGCTTTGTGCTTTCTTTTCTGGAAGGTGTTAAAATATTGATTCTATTTCCGTAATAGATATAGGTCTGTTCAGGTGACTTAGTTCCCCTTGTGCGAGTTTTGGTAGCTTGCGTCTTTCAAGGAAACAGATTTCAGCCATCAGATTTAGAAGAATAGAATTATTTACAGTATTCCTTGATTATTTTTTTTGTATCTGTGAGATCAAGAGGGATGATTCCCTTTTCATTTCTGATGCTAGTAATTCGGTCTTCTCTTTCCTCTTGGTTAGCCTGGCTGGGGTGTTATCAGTTTTACTGATATCTTCCAAGAACCAGATTTCTGTTTCATTGCATTTTCTCTGTTACTTTCCTATTTTCAATTTCATTGATTTCTGCTCTAATGTTTATTAGGGTTTGTTAATAAGTCTTCTTTCGGCTCATTTTGTTCTTTGTCCTCTAGTTTCTTCAGGTGGACCCCGAGATTATTGGGTTTTTTTTATCTTTCTTCCTTTCAGTAGACACATTTAATTTCCCTCTAAGCATGGCTTTTGTGTCTCCAACAAATTTTGATAAGTTGCTTTCTCGTTTTCATTTAGTTCACAATATTTTAAATTTCTACTATGCTTTTTCTGACCCCCAGATTATTTAGAAGTGTGTTGCTTAATTACCAAATATCTGAGAGTTTTCCAGCTACCCTTCTGTTATTGGTAGCTAGGTTAATCCCACTGTGGTCTGACAGCACGCTTGATATGACTTCTATTATTTTCAATACGTTAACGTGTGTTTTATAGCCCAGAATATCACCTGTTTTGGCGAATGTTCCATGTAAACGTGTATTCTGCTGTTGCTGAATGGAGTAGTCCATATATTTCAACGTGATCGAGTTGATTGATAGTACGGTTCAGACCATCACTATCCTTCCTGATTTCCTCCCTGCTTAATCAATCGGTTCCCGACAGGCGGACATTAAAGTCTCCAACTATAATAGCATATTTGTCTATTTTCTCTTTTAGTGCGATCACGTTCTGCCTTACTTTTAAAGCTCTTTTGTTAGGTGTATACACAAGTAGGATTGGTATGTTTCTTGAGAAATCGATCCCCTTATCGTGTTGCAGCGCCCCTCTTTATCCCCGATCAATATCCATGATCTGAAGTCCGCTTTGTCAGAAATTAACCTACCTACTTCAGCTTTCTCCTGATTGGTGTCCTTGCAGCATTTCTCTCTCCCTCGCTTCGCTTTTTTCCTATCTGAATCTTTGTATTTAAAAGGTATTTCTTGTGGACCACACATAGCTGTGTCTTATTTTTTCTTTTTCTGTATAATCTACTCTGGACAATCTCTTTAATTATTTTCTTTTAATTTTTTCAATGTGTATTTATTTTTGAGAGAGAGAGAGAGAGCACAAGCAGGGGAGGGTCAGAGAGAAAGGGAGACACAGAATCTGAAGCAGGCTCCAGGCTCCGAGCTGTCAGCACAGAGCCCGACGCGGGGCTCGAACTCACAAACCATGAGGTCATGACCTGAGCCAGAGTCGGACCCTCAACCGCCTGAGCCACCCAGGTGCTCCTATAATATTAATTTTAAACTAGTCTAAGTTCATGTTCAAATGCACTCTAGTCCTTTGTGTCTAGTCTAGATACCTCATATTATTACTTTAAGCAGTTATCTTTTAGAACAATTAAAAACAAGAAAAAATATTTTCTCGCATTTTCACATATTCCTTCTCCTCTGCTCTTCCTTTCTCTGTGTAGATCCATGTTTCTGACCTACATCATTTTCTTTTTGCCTGAAAACAATTTTTGCAGGATAGGTCTGCTGGTGATAAATCCCCCAGAGTTTACCCCCCAGAGGAAACCTTTACTTCTCCTTCACTTTTTTCCCCCCGGTAAACAATTTTTCTTTTTCTTCTCTTTTAATTTTTATTGTGGAGCAGTTATAAGTTTGCAACAAAATTGAAGTACAGGGACTTCCCCACGCGCGTGAGTGTCAACACCATGAGGGTGCATTTGCTACCAGCGATGCAGCTGCATAGACTCAGAATCGACTCAAAATCCAGTTTACCGTACGGGGCGCCTGGGTGGCTCCGTCGGTTAAGTGTCCCACTTGGGCTCAGGTCATGGTCACGACGGGCTCTGTGCTGACAGCTCGGAGCCCGGAGCCTGCTTCGGGTCTGTGTCTCCCTCTCTCTGTTCCTCCCCTGCTTGTGCTCTATCTCGCTCTGTCTCTCAAAAATAAACGTTAAAAAAAATTTTTTTTTAATCCAGTTTACTGTAGGGTTCCCTCTCGGTGTTGTACATTCTATGCGGGTGGACAAAAGTATGACAACATATATCTGTCATACAGGGTACGGTCACTGCCCTGAAACTCCTCTGCTTGGCGGTTCATCTCTCCTCCCTGCCCCATCCCTGCCAACCACTGATCTTGTGACTGTCTCCACAATTTTGCCTTTTCCAGAACGTCTTAGAGTTGGAATCCTACAGGATGTGGCCTTTGCTCATTGACTTCTTTTACTTAGTAGGATTCATTCGTGTTTCCTCCAAGTCTGTTCACGGCCTGATGGGTCATTTCTTTTTAGTGCTGAATAATATTCCATTGTCTGGACAGAGCACAGTTTATCCATCCACCTGCTGGAGGAGCTCTTGGCTGCTTCCAGCTTTGGGCAGTTATGGATAGATCTTCTATACACATCCAGGTGCTGGTTTTGGTATCGATGGCAGTTTTTAACTCCTTCGGGTAAACACCAAGGAACACAAGTGCCGGTTCACAATATGGCAAAATTACGTTTGGCTTGGCAAGAAACGGCCAAACTGTCTTCCAGAGCGGCATTCCCGCCCACGGTGAATGAGTGTTCCCGCTGCTCCCCGTCCCCGCCAGCATTCGTTGCTGTCACTGTTGTAGAGTTTTGGCCATTCAAATAGGCGCGTGATGGCACCTTGTCACTGGGATCTGCATTTCCCCGACCACGTAGGACGGGACGCGTCTTTTCATGGGTTTATTCGCCATCTGAGTCTCTTCTTTGGTGAGGTGGCTGTTAAGGTCTTTGGCCCATTTTTGAATCTAGTTCTTTGCTGTTTTAAGAGTTCTTTGTATACGTTGGATAACAGTCCTTTACGGATGTGCCTTTGGCAAGTCTTTTCTCCCAGTCTATGGCTTGTCTTCTCATTTAAAAAAAATTTTTTTTTAATGTTTATTCATCATTGAGAGATACAGACAGAGCATGAGCAGGGGAGGGGCGGAGAGAGAGGGAGACACAGAATCCGAAGCAGGCTCCAGGCTCCGATCTGTCAGCACAGAGCCCGATGTGGGGCTTGAACCCACGAACCGTGAGATCATGACCTGAGCTGAAATCAAGAGTCAGACGCTTAACCGCCTGAGCCCCGCAGGCGCCCTCGAATAATTTTTTTTAAGAAGAGATAAGGTCTGTGTCTAGATTCGTGTTCTCGCACGCGGACGGACGTCCGTGCTCCAGCACCGTGTGTTGGAAAGACTGGTGTTGCTTCATTGTACTTCCTTTGCTTGTGCCCTTGATCCATTTGTCTACTTTTGCGAGATGACGCTGTCCTGATCCCAACAGTTCGGCAGTAAGTCTGGAGGCTCAGTGGTGCTCGTTGCCCACTTGTCCCCCTCCATGTTGGGTTGACGCTTCTGGGTCTGGTGCCTTCGTATAAACTCTAGAACCGTTTTGTCAATATCCACAAGATAACTTGCTGGGATTTCGATTGGGGTTGCGTGGAATCTATAGATCAGTTTGGGAAGAACTGACATCTCGACAATATTGGGTCTTCCTTCCCATGAACGTGGGACATGTCTCCATTTATTCAGTCTTTGGCTTTGTTTGTCAGAGTTTTGGTGGTTTTCCTCGTATAGATCTTGTACATATTTGGTTGGACTTATACCTAAGGATCTCTCTCTCTTTTTTTTTTTTTTTTTGGATGCTAATGTAATAGGATTATGGTTTTTTTAATTTCAAATTCAACTTGCTCATTGCTGCTGTCTAGGAGAGCAACTGACTTTTCATGGCTTGTATCTTATAATTGTGCTATAATCACTTTTTAGTTCCAGGAGGGGTTTTTTTTGTTGTTGTTGTTAATTCTCTTGAATTTTCTCTCCTTTACTTTTAGAGGATACTTTCGCTGGATAATCTTTTGCTGGAATTCCTTTTAAAAATTTCAACATGTGAAATACTTCACTACACTCTCTTCTTGCTTGCATGGTTATTAATGAGAAGTTCGCTGTCATTTTTATCCTTGTGCCTCTACAGATACGATGTCTTATTCCTCCGGCTTCTTTCAAGAATTGTGCCGTGCCTTTGGATTTCTGCAGTTTGAATATGATAGAGTTAGGGGTGTGTGTGTGCGTGCGTGTGATTCATCCTGTTTGGTGTTCTCTGAGCTCTTTGCATGTGTTTGTGGTGTCTGTCACTAATTTTGGAAAGTCCTCTGCTGTTATGAGTTCAAATAGTTCTCTGTTCTGTTGTCTCCTCTCTCTCCAATCTTGTAGCCCGACAACTCTTAGCTGCTCTGTTCTTTCTCATTAATTTTTTCTCTTTGTTTTCATTTTGGGAGGTCTGTGTTGCCCGATGTCCACGTTCAGATTCTTCCCTAGACTTCCCTGCGTCTCCTGACGAGCCCACGAGCCCTCTACGTTTCCATCCCCGCGGTTTTCACCTTCCAGAACTTCCTTTCGATCGGTTCTCGGAGGTCCCATCTCTGTTGACATCACTCATCTGCTTTTACAGGCTGTCGACTTTTTCCATCAGAGCCGTTAGCATTTTAATCACGGATAAATTCCCCGTCAGGTGAGTCTAACGTCTGCGTCCCATCGGAGTCCTGCTCTGATCATTGCTTTGTCTTTTCAGACTGTGCCTTTGCTGGCTTCCTGCCCAATGCGACAACTCTGTGCTTTTCTTTCAGACCAGCTCCCCCTGCCCCCCACTGCCCCCACCGGTGGGTGGAAGGGGGGTCTTGTCCCTGCAGAGCTCAAGGTCAAGGAGAACGGGCTTTGAAATCAAAATCTTCCTCCTTCCACTTGATTTGGGGAAAGTCACGTAACCTCCCTGCCTCAGTTTCCCTGTCTTCAAAGCAGAGGTTAAACCACCTCCTGGCTATGGGTGCCTCTGGGCCAGGCTGTGTGCAGAGCAGGCATCTTGAGCCCCAGGGATAGTGTCGGACCACGGTGGTGGCCCCACAGGGAGGCGTGGGGGTCCAGTGGGACCCCCGGGGGGGGAGACCTGGCTGCCTTTCGCCCCTTTGTGTTGACAGTTTCTGGAAGGACATTCCCCCTGCTCATCTGCAGCAAATTACAGCTGCTCGGAGAGAAACGACCAATGTAATGTGAACACTCATCACAGCGACGGGGCTGGGGGCAACCAGTGACCTCGAGGTTACCAAGCTTGTCGTCAGCGGTCACGTGAGCCAGGCCACCGACTGGACGGGTCGGACGCGTGTGACCGCTGTCGAATTAGGCTCCAGAGCACTGGATTTGGGACAACGGATCTGTTTCCGGGGGCCCTTAGCCGCTGTGCTGGGCGTGCTGGGGCTCACCTGCTGGAGATTCCCCGGCTGGGAAGGCCGACCGCGGGCCCCTCCCCGAGCTCTGGCCCCCACACCCCCCTGCCCACCCGGAGGCCCCCATCCCTGAGGCCGGGGTCCCCACCCGAGGTGAGGGTGCCTGTTCCCACAGCGCCTCGGGACACAGAGCCCTCTGAAGCCACCGCCCCCTGGGAACAGACCCCGGCCCCAGGGACCCGAGGACGGGGCGTGAACTTCGATTCTTCTTCCGTCACACAGGCCCCCGGCAGGTTGGGGAGGAGAAATACGACCGTTTTGTGACCTGCCACTCCGTCCAGTTGCCGCAGATCCGACTCTGAGCCCAGAAGTGTACAGGAAGTCGCACGTCTTCTTTGACAGAGAAGTGACCCCAGCTCGAGCCCGACCTCCTGTCCGGGGTGCAGGTGGACGACGCGATCTTGGCCACTGGTCGGGGGGCACCTCCTTTCCCCCGCGCCATGGCCCCTGCTGCTGTTCCTGGGGTGCCGGCGAGGGGCTCCGGGAGACCCAGGATGGAGGAGCCAGCCACCCCAACCCCAGCTTCCTCCCCGCCCTGGGGGAGCTGCGCCCCTGCCCTCTCACCCCACCCCCGCAGGGCACAGCTGGCCTTCTGTCACGATCTCAAAAGCAGCTTCCCGTTGACATTCAGGGGTTCCTGAGTCCTGCCCTGGGCTTGAGAACGCAAAGGGTCTGGGCCGGTCAGGGCCGAGGGGAGGACCGACGGACACGAATGAACAGAGACAGACAGACGCGGGGTTCCTCTGTGCAGGAACACCAGGCGAGCGCTCGCTGTTGCTCTGGTTGTCCCACGTCTATCCATCCTTCCGTGGCTAAGGGCACACGACGTCCTGGGAGAGCGCCCCACCCTCACCCGCCCGGCCCGGACTCCGCCTTAGGTGTCACAAAAGCCATCACCTGCCCCAGATGTGTGGCCGGAGTGCGGGCCACGGGAGGTGAATGCCGGGGTCTGAGAGCGAGGTGGGGCAGGGCCGCTCCCTCCGGAGGCTCTGGGGCGGGGGGGGGGTCCCCCCTGCCTCTTCCAGCTGCTGGGGTTGCAGGCGTCCCTGGGCTGTGACTGCTTCCTCCGCCTCTGCCTCTGTGGTCACGTGGCCCCTCCTTGTCTGCGTCTCCAGCCTCCCCCTCCTTGCTCTCGTAAGGTCAGTCATCGCATTTAGCCCCCTGTCCCCGTCCCCGACGGTCCAGGGTGGGCTCTACAGCACAGAGATATTCTAGGTGTAATCGCACCTGCAAAGACCCCTTTCCCGATAAGCCCTCACTCACAGGATAGAGGGTGGGACGCGGACGCATCCCCGGCCGCCGTCGGTGGCCCCCTAACGCCCCCCTCCCCTGCCCCCTAAATGCTTTGTGGCCCCGGCCCCCCTGCCCGGTTCCTGTCTGCTCTTCTCTGCTGAGGCTGTAAGGACGCCCAGTGCTGACCCCTCACTCTCCTCCCCACCCTGCCCCCCGACCTCCCATCCCATGTGGTGTTTCCAGATGTTTCCACATTGGGGTACCTGATGCGGCCATCCTCAGGGCTCTCCCTCATTTTCCCCAAGTGCAGCTCTGGGCTCAGCCGGTGGCCTCGCCCCCCCCACCGAGGACCACCTTCTCCATTTGTCGTCCTCCTCAGTCCCCACCAAGTCCCACACGGACCCGTCGAGGGACCCTTCCCTCCGTTTCAGCAGCCGTATGCTGTGCCCTCTGCAGACGGCTGCCCTGATCTGCTGAACACCCAGGATACGTTCACCGCATTCCCTTCTTAAAACCTTCACGAAGCTTCTGGCCTCTCCAGGAACACGGTCCAAATTCCTTGCTGTGCCTGTCAGGCCCCACAGGCCCCCCCTCCCTGCTGTTTGAGAGTCTCGCCTCCCCCCCGCCCCCTGGTGCAGCTGCTCCTGCCTCCTGGACGCGCCTCACACAGGCCAGCCTCAGGGCCTTTGCACAGACGTTCTGCCTGCAGAACCATGCTCCCCACCTCTGCAGGCTCCCGGCTATTCAGGCCCCCGTCAAAGGCGCCTCAGCAGAGCCGCCTGGCTCTTCCCCATCACTGCACCTGCTCACCTGCCCCTGTCCCACACAGTGGCCCTCGCGGGTGACGGTGACAGGTTTCTTGGGTTTTTGCAGACTGTCACTTCGCCAGCTGGCAGTTCCACGCGGGCTACCCAGCGGGTGCCCGGTGGGCTCTTAGGTGGTAAATGAGCGAGTGAGCAGACACACGAGTGAATGATGCGGCCGGGCAAAGCGGTGATGGTATAGGGGACGGGTCAGGACGCGGCAGGTGCAAGATCCCAGGATTCAAGGGAGCCGCCGTGGGATAGCTCCTCCGAAAGCCCAGGGTTCAAATGTTCTCGAGCCCCTGCTGAGGGCCGGGCGCTGCCCTGGGGGGTGGGCACGCCGCCGTGAGGACGGTGGGCACTGGCCTGCTGGGAGCAGACGGCCAGCGTGTGAGGGCATGGGGGACAGGGACACCCCCCACCTCCAGGTTCTACCCGGTGAGGGGGCCATCGCAGCGGCTTTGCAACTTTGCCGCGCGTTGAACTTGGCCGCGCAGAGCAAATCTCCCGCCGTTTTGCCCACCGCTAAGCTGGCCCCCCACCAGGCCCCCACCTCCAGTCGACCCCTGGGGTTCCACGTCCACTGGGGTAACCGCTTCTCGCCCCAGAGAGCACCTGGGGCAAGGGGTGGGGAGGGAGGCCACCTCTCAGAAGTGGTGGGGTGACCCCCTGAGCCCACAGCTGGCCTGGGGTGCTCTGGAGGCCCACGCGTGCCCGCCCCCCTCTGCCCTGCGCTGGGCTCTGGGAACATCAGCCTGCCTCCCCCAGCCGCCGCGAGCCGTCAACCGCCCCAAGCCCCAAGCGCCGTCCCCCTGCCCCGTCCACTTCCTGCCTCAGGGGACGGGAGAATGGCCGGGTTGGTAAATGCATGCAGAGGGGCTGCTGGGGGTCAAATAACGTTCCTGATAAAACTCTGTTGAAGTCCTAACCCCCAGGACCTGTCAACGTGACCTTTGGAAATAGGGTCTTTGCCGATGTGACCAAGTGCGGGTGAGGTCATCGGGGTGGGTCCTGATCCCCTGTGACCCGTGTCCTCTGAAGAAGAACAGCTGCATGCAGACACAGACGCTGTGGACGGCCACGGTCACGAGAAGCAGGGACAGAGGCCTCGGGGGGGTGGGGGGGATCTCCCGCAGAGCTCGAGGGAGGAACCCACCCGACACTTCCGGAACCTGAGACAGTAAATTCCTGCTGTTCTAAGCCCCTGAGGTCATCCTTCGCTATGACCACCCGGAAACCCGTGCGGGCGGCCCGTGGGCACCCTGTCCTGTGCCTTCACCTGCCGCCCCTCCCGGGAGGGACTCTCCTCCCTCCCCCGTCATCCCTTCCCCCAACCCCTAGGCCAGGGGGCCCGGCCAACCCCCTGCTCTTACAGTCTGGCACTCACGGAGTTTACCAACCAGCCCCGCATCTCCCGCACCCACAGAGCCCGCCCAGACCTGCTTCCGTGGAGATACGGGCACCGGCCCCCCTTTACCCAGGGAGCCCACGGCACGGCGGCCGCTGACGCCCGGAATCCCTTCTGGAAGCCAGAGGCTGGACATCCCTCAGACACCCCACCCCTCCGCAGAGCGCCTCTGCCGTCTGGCCGGGGGAAGCCACAGGCCTCGCCATCTGACTCGGCAGCCACCAGCCACCGGTGGCGATTCAGCGCTCGAACCGTGGCTCGTGCCGTACATACAGGTGACAATACAATGATACATTGGCTGAAATAAAATACATTAGTTGAACATCTTTTACGTGTTTCTTTTTTTTTAAGGCAGCTACCAGGAGCTTTTACAATATGCACGTATTACATCTGGTCGGTGCCGGTGGAGGAAAGAGAATGTACGCAGAGAATCTAAAGAAGGAAAATCTAAAGAAGGTAACACATTTCTCAGTATTACCTGGTTGGAGGGGGGCACGTCCCTGGGGCCTCCGGAGGGAGCGGGTGGGACTTGGGGCCTCCGGCATCGGGGGGATCCCGCTGGTGCCTCATCCGCCTTGTCTGTGGGGCTCGGCCACCGTGGTCCTGCCCGAGGCGCAGAAGGTGCTGCCCTTCCGCTCCAGTTTTCCCAGGCACCTGTTGGGACCCCACGGAACTGGGAAGGCCATCCTGGGCTCGGGCACAGCGGGCCCCACCCCGTGGAGCCAGGTCCTGCCCCCAGGAAGCCGAGCCCGGACAAAAACGCAGGCAGCCTGCTTTGCAAATGCGGTTCGCGTCCTTGGAAGGGCCAGGAAGGAGCGGGTCTCCCACAGCACCGTCAGATGCCTGAAGGCTGGTTGGTGAGGAGGACCGGGGGCAGACGGGCTCACCTCCTGGTGGCTTGCTCGTTGGGGTATTAAGGCCACGTGTGTCCTGCTCCCGGGGTGCCCGCAGACACGGCCGCTCCTTTGTCCGGCCTTCCCATCTGTGCGTGACAGATGTGCGGGGCCTGAGAGGCCGTGGGAGGGGAGGGTCTCAGAGCTGCATCGGGCACCGTCCCCCAGAGACCTGCTCCCCAGCCCTTCCTGCTTACAGCCCTGATGTCAGGGATGCCCCTTAAGTGGTGAGCGTCCCAGCAGGAGAGGGACGGGGGCTTGGAAAACCGGGCTGCAGGCGCGGTGACCCCTTGAGTCCCGCGCAAGTTGAGGAGTCGGTGGGAGGGTCACGGACATGGAGGCGTGGACACACAGGTGCCCAGGCTGCAGCACGGGGGGGCGGGGGGGGGAGGTCCACTTCAGGGATGGGTCTCTGAGGGCAGGCGCGTGGACCTTCTGCCGTCCAAACGCTGTGTTTCCGCCCCGGACGTGTGTCCTGCGGAGAAACAGACATGTCAGCTGAGGCGCATCTGCAAAATGGGTTTGCTCTGCTCTCCTGGCTTCTGACTGCCAAGCTCAGCACATCGGGGCCGCCGGGGTGGGGGTGGGGGGCCCCCGTCGTTGGCCAGCCCAGTCTGCCCAACTCCCGGATGGAAGCAGGTGCGGGCAGAAGCCCACAGCAGCCTCTGAGACCACCTCCCTTCCACCTGGTCCAGGAGACAGGTCACAGGACGGCAAAGGTGCCCCCCGCGTCCCCACCCTCAGGCTGGGTTTCTGCTCTCCCCTCCCCCACCTAACAGAACAGGCTGTGCGTGTGCTGACTCTATTTTTAGCCGAACCGTCCAGGCCGTGCTCCAAGCAGCACGTGCCCAAGAGCATCACCGAGAGTATTTCCACTGCCTTCCTTGGCTGCCACCTGCTGTGACTTCCGGTCTGGCCCAGCCCCTCCTGGCTCGTCTCCCCTGGCTGCTCCCCGGCCTGCAGATCTGCACGGTGATCTCTGTCTCCAGGTTGTGAGGCTGGGACCCTGCTGGGACCTGGTTGTCCATCCTGACCGCTGTGGACGGGGGAACCGCCTAGCACCCAAGCCTTGCCCCCGTTCTCCGGGATCCAGCCCGGGACCCTCTCCGGCCCCACTCGCCGGGCCACTCCGGCGAGGACAGTGGCTCGAGGGGGGAGGGGCTAAATGGGTAAATCATGAGATGCTAACGAGAAATCTAACCTCCAAAACAGCCACCAGTGGCCGAAGGAACATTCCGTTTGTAAACAAAAGGGACGGATTGCAATAGGCAAGGGCAGGGGTGCTGTTTCGCAGGAAGTCAGATCACGTCAGTTCCAGGGATTTAAGAGGACTGGGTGTGTACAGGTGGGTACCTGGGGGGGGGGGGGGGGCGGCCCCCCCCACGTGACCCCGGGAGCACCTGGTGGCTTTCTCACCCGGGAGGGGCGGGGGCAGGCGAGTCAGGCCATCGGCTCTTGCCGCCCACCCCTGCCTCCAGCTCCGGCCTCCGCCACGCGGGGGTCAGAGCCACGGGCTGCACCCCCAGGGCCGCCTGGGCTCTCGCCCCCCAAGCAAAGGCGCTGGGATCCCCGAGCCGAGATCTGACGTTATGCTAACGCACTCTCTTTTTCCTGGGAAGACAGTTCCTTCCACCAAACTCTCCGTCACCCCGCAGGGGCTCCAGCTACTGAAACGAAGGCAGAGACAAGCTCCCCCCCCACCCCCCTTCGTGAGCATCGCTGTTTGCCCGGCGGGAGCTGTGAGATTCCCCCAACCGCGTCTCCGTCTCTTGCTTTTAACTTGATGTACAGAGAGCTGTGCCTAATTCACGTACACAAGCTGATGCGTTGGGAGGTGAGTGTGCGCCCGCGAGGCCATGGCCACCGTCTACTCCACGACCCCACCCGGCACCTCCAACACTCCCTCCCTCCCTCCCGCTCATTTGCTATCGTCGCTGTGATGGTTATCACCTCGTGATAACACTTGACGCGAGATCTCCACTCTCCGCCGCTTCGGAAGGACAGAAGTCCATGTTGTGGACCGTGGGCCCCGCACCGGACAGCACGGCCAGGACTAGTGACCCTGCAGAACCGACGCTTTCTGCCTTTTGACTCATTCTTCCTGGCTCCCCTCTACTATCATCTGTTGGGTGCAGGGAGGGCAGGTGGGCATTCGCTGCTCGAGCCCCAGAAGTTGGGGGCGGGGGGGCGGTCATAAGAGAGAGAGTCTCGGTGAAAGAACGGCTCCTCAGCCCCTGCGCCCTTCGGCGGGCTGCCCCTCCCTGACCCGGGTGCCGGCCCGGGGCCGGACCACCCGTTCCCTCCCGCATCGACCCCGGGAGCGGAGAGCTGCCTCTGGGCCACCCGTGCCCTGGGGTTCGCTGCTCTGCGGGGCCCTGCAGGAGCCAGGCCTGGTGGCACCCCGCTCATTGGTCACTGGGGCCGAGCAGCGAATGGGACCATCGACGGCTTCCCTAGACTCTTAGCCGCATTCAGGACGTTAAAGGCACCGCGGCTCGATGCCGTGGCAATGACTCGGGAAAATGACTCGGGCAATGACTCGGGAAAGGACGGGCCAGAGCTTCCCTTCCCTCTCATCTCATTCAAGCTCAGTTTGGTGTTCAGACACACCCGAGGCAAACGCCGCATCTCGCCGTGGAGATTTAGAAGGGGAAGGTACGAGATTATGTGATTTCACGATCGGAAGCATCTGCATAAATCTGCGTATCATATGCATTATCACAGTGGATCCTAAGTGGCATAGTCCGTTTCTGTCTTACCGTGTTTTTTATTCATTTCCTGCAGATGACACGACTCCCATTACCTGGTGGCTCCCATTCCAGTGGGATGGCCCCGAGGACGAGCTGGCGAAGCTCCCTGGGGAAGGAGACTGACCCTGGAAGCCAAGAGTCAAGGTGGGCAGGGGTCCCCGTGCTGACACAGTCCTTTTACCAGAGTCCACGCCACAAGCCCTCCTTCCCCGGAGTGAACAGCTGGGAGAGCGGTCTTGGCCCCACGAGGGACACTGCTTTGGTCATCCCCTTGGTGCCTGGTCCCTGAATCTGTTAAACGGACACAGTTTCAACACGTGCTTCCATTCGCCCTCAGGAGAGGCTGTCAGGAAAAGTTCACGGCCAGGGACGAGGCTGATCAGGAGGCTGTCCTTGGAAAGGCTGACTTCTAGAACATTCAGCTAGTGCCAGCTGCGCAGCCACCTGTCGACGCCAAGGAAGCCAGTGGCCAGACCGCAGGGGCGCCCCAGCCACGGCTGCGCCCACCCGCCCATGGCCACCCCCGGCTCTCCCTGGTGTACAATTGGAGAACGCCGATTTGCACACGGCGTCCGAATTTGCATTCAGAACCCCAGCTGCAGGGGCACCTGGGAAACGGAGTTTTCAGCCTTCTGGCCTCTGCAAACACAGGAATCCTCCCCAGCAGGCAGCTGGGACAGCAAGTTCACCAGGCCACCCACACCCGGGGAGCCGGGCACCGCCAGGACCGCGAAGGGGTCGTGGCCATTCTGCTCCCTCGGCGCTTGGAGCTTTGAACGGACCAGGTCTGCCGTCCGGTACGGGAGCAACGCCGTGTGGGTTGATGGGCAAGCAGGGCTCCGCAGCCAGACCTGGGCTCACGTGTGGACCCCACCTTTGCTGTTACCCCAGACCCTCTGCTCTCACCGGGCAGGGCCGGGCGCGTCTCTCCAGAGGGCTGTTTACGGGAGGCCTGGAGGAAGGGATGCCAAGGTCACCTCCCCGGTGTCAGCAGGCAGCGAGGGTCCAGCACAGGTGAGCGAGGGTGGACGGACAGACAGAAACAAGGACCTGGGGGTCGGCGCAGCACTGGACAAAGGGCTGGTCTGGAATCGGAAGCCTGGGGTTGGGGCCTTTTCGGAGTTGTCCTGAAAGAAGTTTCTTCCCCGCTCCTCCCCGCTGCGAGACAGCCACTGGATCCCACGGCTAAAAGCCCTCCCAGCAGGACGGCCTTCGCACCAGACGGAGGGGGCGGAGAGCCGGGCTGGACCCCGGGACCTCTCATCCGTATCCACCGGGCTGCCCACGCTGAGCAGGGCCTAGATGCTAGTGATCTCCTGACAGCCGGGCCCCGGGAGTCCCCTCCCGCTGGCCCATTAGCTAGCCCTCCTTACCGTTCTGTCTCCCCCCTCTTCCTCGCCGTCGCTGCCCTGGAGGACTAGCCCACCGGGTCCCGGGCAGGGTCAGTGTGAGCTCCCACCTGGGGGTTTGTCCTCGGCCGGGGGTCGGGAGCCCCTTGTGGTTCCCCAGAAGCTTGTCGGACGGTCCTCGCATGGAAGCGGCTGTGAGAGCCGCCAGCAGCAAGGCCTGGCCGGTGCATGAATCCCCATCCCTTCCCGTCACCTGCAGCCCCAGGAACCCGGTCACCGCAGCGGGGAACTCGCTGCCTCCCTCATCCTGTGGCCACCTGGACAGAGCGTGAAGCAGGGACAGGGCCACCCCCTCAGTCACACGGACTGTGGACGCGCGGTGGGCGAGCGGCACAGGCCTGTCAGCCACCTCCACGAGTTACAGGCCACTTCAGTACCAGAAGGTTCTTCACTCAGAGAGGGGCCGGCGGTCCCCAGTGGGGGCGGAGGCCGAGCCAGATCGGATGACAGGTGCCGGCCTCGGGACCGGACAGTAAACAGATACTCTCCGCTTGGGAGGGGACCAACAGCGCAGGGGGGGGTCACCAGCCTCCCCAAGGTCAGGCGTGCACCGCGGGCCTCAGGGAGCCGCACCCAGTGGGCGCTCGCCCGTCGGAGCTGAGGCTACGCCGAAGGGAACCTCCAGCCCGAAGCTCGGCCCCTCCTGGGGCTCACTCTCCTTGCCTGGGGGCCGCTTTCCGTAGAACCCAGTTCTCACGCTCCCCTGAGACGATAGCTCTCCAGGGTCGAAGGTCCCTGCCTTTCCTTGCTCCCGAGGCCACTTTTCCTGCACCCACTCCTAACACCCTGCCTCCCTTCCGGGGTTTGTGCCGGAAAGCGAACAGGCTCGCCGTGTTCGGGACTCCGAGCCGGAGCCCAGCTGGGCTCTCGCGGCCACTGTCCTGGGCAGAGCTCAGGCTGAGCGGGGAATTCCAGGGAAGCAGGGGGACGGAGGGGGGACGAGGCCAGGTGAAGGATGCATCTGACATTATGGCTGCCCTCTGGGGGTGGGTGCAGTGAGTGGGGTGACGGTTCAGCTGCCGAGCTGCCAGCCCAGCCCTCTGGGAGGCAGAGGGCTCTGCTGATAACAGACTAGACACCGCAAACCCTCGCTGTTCCAGAGCCTACACAGAACCCGGACATTGGAGGACAGGCCTGGAACCTTCTGCTCTGTGGCCCAGGACCACCACCGGCAGCTGGAAGAGGGCTCCGGGGAAAACCTTGCTATTACCCGGCTGCATTTACCAAGCGCGTGCGACAGAGATGCGTCGCTGGCTGCGGAAACCTGCAGACAGGTCCCCAGCTGGTGCTGAGCCACGAGTGAAAATGTGATAATGTGAGCAGAGGCCCAGAGGTCTTTCTCGCTAATGTCCTTTCGTGTTCCTGGGGAAAGTAACAGGAAGTGCCGGACATACAAATGGGGAAAAGCCTTCCGAGCCACGCGCACCTCCAGGAACACAGCAGCAGAAGGGCAGCGCGCAGGTGACGAACCCCTCCTTCGGGGTTTCCCTGAGGAGCTTCCCTCGGTGGCGCGAACATCTCTCATCCAGACTGGACGGTTCGGGGAACGACGGCGGTGCCATCAACAGTGAGGCCGGGGCAACAGGTGTAAGGCGGGACCGGCCTCGCAGACGGGGACGCGTGGCTGCCGGGCTGCTCCGCACGGTCACCGATTTGCGAGGACGAGCGGACATCAGGCGAGAAGGTGGGGTCTTGCGACGTCCTCGCGGGACCGACGCGTCTTTGCGGCCGACTTACAGGCAGCCTCGCTGGAGCCGCGTCTCTGCAGGCTGAGCTCTGGCTGTGCGGCACCCGGAGGTCAGAGGGGGGAGCGCCCCGTGGCCCCCCAGCCAGCCCACCCAGCAGCCAGGGTCTCAGAGGGGCGGCAGGTGAAATGCAACGGGGGGGAAGGGGGCTTCAGACTCGGGGCTGCCTGGGTTCCCTTCGGTTTTCCACCCCACGGTGCAGCGCTGAGCACAGAAGACGGTTGCTGGCGGTGCAAACTGGAGGCCCCCGGCCCCTCGGGGGCCCACCTTCCTGGGCGCCGGGCCTGGGAACGCGGCCGGATCCAGCCAATCCGGTGTATGTGTCCCGAGCCACTCGGCCAATCAGACGCGCCTGTCCAGACCTCCCTGGCCAACCTGATGCACCGCCCCGAAGCTTCCCAGCCAATCAGATGCATCTGCCGTGTATTATTTGGCCAATCAGTGTGCCCCGACCCGGGCCCGGCAGCAGGTGTCCCGGCTGGGACGTCCGGCACGGGGGCGGGGGGGGGGGGGTCCGGTGCACGGCCTCCTCCCCTGCCCGGTTCTGCAACTCTGGCCGCACAGCTTTGGGGCAACGCGCCCCTGCCTTCTGACAATGTCGCGTGCAAGCCTGTATTTTTCTAGTAAATGTCTACTCTGCTCACACCCGTCGGCGTCCGTTTTTCTTCCCGCTTACGCCTAAAGAGCCTTGGGTGTCTTGCCGTCTGAGCTTGAGTAATTCCGGCCACTCTCGGAGCCCTACCCGAATCCCCACCCTGCAGGGTTCGGTGAAGATGTGCCCTTGACGCGGAGCGGGTCTGAGCGGGGGCTCTGCTGACAGAGCCAAGTGCCAGCCCGCTAGACTCCTTACGAACTGGTCTCCTCTTTTCTGTGAAGAGCTTCACGTTTTCAGAAACGAAAAGCCAACCTTCAGAAACAGTCTGTCGCAGGCGGTTAAGCTCCCCCGTGAAAAGCTTGCTGCCCAGATGGGGCTGCCTGGTAAAGGACAGGACGGCCGGTTCCGTTGGCATCTCTGCTTTCATAGCCCAAGTGTGCCCCATGCAGTATTCAGGACACGCTTATACTAAGCGATTATTGGCCGTTTTTCTGAGATTCCAAAGTGCCTTGTTGGCCGCCCAGCACCGTGGCCTCCTCTGGGAATTCGTGTTCTGAATCCTCATCGGGAGATGTTTCCGTCGCTTCGTGAGGAGATCTGCGGGCAGCTAAATGGCTTTTAGGCAATGCGTCCCTGAAAGCCGGTGGCGTTTGCCCCAGAGCTTATTAAGACCGGCCGAGTCTTCAGCGATGAGGCACACGCACACGCGGTCGTGTTCCAGAATCGATGCCCTCTTCAAACCACGAAATCACAAGCGTTGTCACGTACCCTGCCGTTGGGAGTCCAGGACGCAGCCTCAACACCCTTCCGGGTCATTATGGTTCGTTTTCATGTTCCAAAGAGCCTGTTTCTGGTGCCCGTGATCCTCCCGGCCCCGTGACCCGGCCCCGCTGCGCCCAGACCCACGATGCACTTACGCACCGTGCTCTGTCCAAGGGGGCTGCTGCCTCCAGCACTTTCCGAAGAGGAAACACGTTTGCGTGATAAGCGTCAGCATCCTCCTTTCCCCTCAGACAGACTGGAAGCTTCTTCTGTGTTCTCATGCATCACCAGAGAAGGGGGGAGGGAGACGGGCTCCCGAACTGTGCGGCCCGCACGCCTCACCCTGGGAGGCACCGCGCACGTAGGGTACAGCCCAGGGGCCTCCAGGCGTGTAACCTGGAGCCCCGCGGAGTCAGAAAGCACCCCCAGCCTGCGCTTCCCCCCGACTCACAGGATTCCCGGCTGTGACCCCAGATGTTTCTGGAGCTTAAAGGAGTCCCCATCCTCTTTCTCGGGCTCTCTGGGGGAGCACTGTGGATGCTTGGCTGTGGCCTAAAAAGGCAGTGCAGCGTTTAAAGGGAATGCCTGGGACACAGAGGTCGTCCCAGAGCGCATTTTGGGTTCATCACTGTCACGGCTCACTGGGCTCTGTGACCGTGTCCTGAAATACGTAGATGGTCATTCCAAACACAAGTCCCCACCGTAGCTGACTTTGGAGCGGCGGGCTTTCCAGGGGCGCCTGGGTGGCTCCCTGGATCGAGTGTCCCGCTCTGGGTTTCGGCTCGGGTCAGAATCTCACGGTTCTTGAGTTCGAGCCCTGCATCCGGCTCTGCACTCTCCCTCTCTCTCTGCCCCTCCCCCACTCACACTCTGTCTCTGTCTCTCGAAAATGAATAAATGTTAAAAAATTAAAAAAAAAAAAAAAAAAGAAATACAATATAGTGGAGGCGCCTGGGTGGCTCAGGCCGGGGGTGGACCCCGGACCTCGGCTTGCTCCCCGGGGGCTTCTGCTCGGGATCCGGGGAGACCCTGAGTTTGAACTGCCAGGCGGGGTTATGCGGCATTGGGCAGGCGCCCCCGCCACCTTCTGCCGTAGATCCCGCGGGAAGCGTCGCCACCTTGCAGAACACGGCCCAGCCCCTGCGGCTGCTGCATCGAGAGCGGCTTCCTCTCCCCTCCCCCCCCTTCCTCCCCCTGCGCCCTCCCAACCCTGATCCGGAGGCTCGCTCTGTCCGGGTTTGCTGGACTTGGGCAGAGGTTGTTTCTGCGGGAGCCACAGTCAGCTCCAGGCCGGGATGAAGGGTCCAGCGCCCCATCCATCCTGCTCACTGTGTCCCTCCCCCCAGCCCGAGAGCCCCTTCCCCTGAGTGCCTCCCAGGGGACGCCGAGCACCTCAGAGGACTCACAGCGTCCCGAGCCTCTGCTCCCAGGGAGAGGGTCTGCGCTGTCTTCCCCACCGGGAAGCTGGGGCTGAAAAGTCCGGTTAACGGAGAGTAGCCGGCAGCCGCCGATGCTCAGCAGGATGGCCACCCTCCTTCGCAGCCCCCCCCGTCGGGGCGCCCCCAAAGGGCGAGGGATGCCGTGACTTAAAGGAGGGAACCGGCCGTCCGCCATGGCCCGGGGAGAAGGGGCCGGGGCTACGGGGGACACTTCCCCGTGGCTCCCCCTTGGCCTGCAGGGAGGGACACGGGCTGCTCTCAGCCCACCCCCATGCGTGCCGAGAGCTGGGGACGGGACCCCCGGCTCTCCGCAACTCCAGGTGTGGTCTGTGGACCAGCAGCTCCGCGTCACCGGGGAGCTGGCCCGAAAGGACAAGTGCCAGCCTCCCCCAGCCCCCAGGAGCAGAGCACAGCGCCTGGACAATGTCTGGACAGTGTGGCATCTGAAAATGAGCAGCAGAGGCAAGGATGTCATTCTACTCCTCCAATGGCGAGGGTTCGGACGGACTAGACCACAGGCGGGATACGGGGACGCGGAGGGAGGGAGGGCTACAGTGAGGGTGTTGATGAATCGAACGCGGCCCCTGCCACGCGAGGGCTCGTGGGTTAGTTGGCTTATACCCGTGACTTCCACGGGTCTCCGGCCACGGTGCCTCCCTCTCCTGCCCGCGATCTCGTCTCTGCTTCCTCCCCCTCACCAGACTGCCGCTCACGGTGTGGCCGGTGTGGCCGGTCGTCAGCGGTCACCTGGGAGCTTATCAGGAAAGAAAATTCACGGACCCAGCAGCAGACCCACGAGGCAGAATCTCCGGGTGTGGGGTCCAGGAACCTGGGTTTTAACTCGCTTTCCGGGCGATTCTTAGGCACACTGGTTTCTCCGCACGCGGCAGCAGCCCGGGGACCGTGTGGCGATCCACGACACTTTCTGGCGCCCTGCTCGGCCGTCTGAGGTGCACGTGTTGGCGTGGTGCTGCCCCCCGGGTGTCGTCAGGATGGCCACGTCGCTTGTGGCACTGATGTGTGCTTCTGGCAGTGACGGGGGGGTCCCGGCTGCTCCGTCCCTCGCGGCCCCGGAGCTCCAACCTGCACACCCACCTACGTGCAGCTCACGGTCCCTGTCACGTGGCTCCGCCTGGAGGGGGTGGCAGCTGGGAAACCGATCGTGGGGTCGGGGAGGAAGAGGGAGTAGGGGCTGCTCCGAGATTTATGCCTCGAGCCACTAACTGAGCCGGGAGCCCAGGAAAGCGCAACGGATCTGAGGGACCCCACGCTGTCCCGTTTGAGACACGTGCCAGGTGGCCCCGTGGCCGTGTCGAGGGGCCAGACTTACCAGTCCGGGGCCCCTGGCAGAGGGTGGGGCTGGGGACAGAGGTTAGTCGTGAAGCCGGTGGCCGGACTGGCTGGAGGGAGGCTGGTGGACGGAAAGGCGCGGGGACCGGAGGGCACGTCGGGGGCCACGCTGACGTGCAGCCGTCAGCAGCAGAAGACAAAAGAAAGGCCAGGAAAGCAGGAGCGAGCACGAGCGCTGAAGAATAACGCTTCAAAATGGCAAACCCGTGGCTCTCGCGGGTGTAACGTGAGGCCGGAAGGTTGTGTTTAAGTCATTAACGACTGAGGGGACCAAGCAGATGTTGCGAGCAGTTCCAAAGAGATCAGGCGCGGAGGGGAGTCTGGAGACGCTGTTCCGTGCGGGGCAAGAGCCGCTCCGCTCCGGCCACCGTCCGTGGACAACGTCATTTGCGTGGTTCTGTGTCCCACAGGATGGTCTCCCACACTTGTCTGCGGCCTCCTAAGCAGCTCGGTGAGGGCAGCGGGGACCCAGGAAGGCACGCTGGACAGCACGGTCGGGGACACTGTGGCATCGTCGTCGTCGTCGGTTGCCCCTTTTGAAGCCGCCCCCGATTTCTCCCGACGCGGGACCAGTGGTGGCTCAGAGGCCGCACGGAAGAGCGTTTCCAGAAGGGGGAGATGGCGGCGTCCCGTGGGGTCGAGGAGAGACGGCAACCGGCGGGTGGGTGTGTCGGTGAGGCCCGCAGGGGGTCGGGCCCGCGGGTGGGAAGGCAGGGCCGCTGTGGGTGCTGGAGCGCCGAGCTGGGTCAGCAGGGGACAGACACCCTCAGGGCGCCGAGTCCGCGTCCTCTGTCTTCCAGGCCCAGGTCCCCTTCCTGCCCTGTCCCCTCCGCCCCCCCCCCTCCCCGCCCCGGCCCCAGAGCCGCTGAGTCCCTGCTCCGCACCGGCTCAGAGGGAGGGCCCCCGGGGCTCACAGCTATTAAGAGGCTCACCAGAAATTTCTCTCTGTGGTCTCAGCTCTAGACTCGCCTCTTTCAGCTGCTCTGGGGTACACGGCTCATCCGAGAGGACAAGGTGCTAGAACACGCCGACACGCCTCCCCCCCGGGAAACGCGCTGATCTGCAAACGTGTGACTGTGTCTGCCTCCCCTCAGAGACTCAGCTGCCACACGGACGGCTGGCCTGGCGGGCAGGGGAGCGGCCAGGAGAAAACGCCAGAGGACGGGAATCAGAACAAGGATCTGTGCAGCTGCATTTTCTCCCCACTCCTCGAGGGAAACTGAGGCCTGGGGGGTTGGAGCCTGGATCCGTGTCTGGCTGGCTGCACGACCCCGCCCCCGCCCCCGGCCCATCGTGGCCTCCCACGGGGGGCCAGGGCCTGGCTGGTGTCGCCCGGAGCCTGGAGCAGCGTTAGACCGTCGGGGGAAAGTGACACAATAGGGAAGTGGGAAACAGGTGCCGCTCTGCTTGGAGAGAAGGAGCGACCTGGGCGGGGGCTGCGTCCCCGCGGCTGTCCTGCAGCGACCCGCCAGCTCGCTGCGCGTGTCCGAGCACGAGAACGTGCAGGTGCGTTCCCCGGGCGAGTCCAGGTCCCCGGGCCGGCGGGGGCTCGTGGCCCCCGGTTTCTGCCACAGTGAGACCCAAGCCCCAGCCGACATTGTCACCGACCCGCCGCCACGAGTTGGCAGCGTCCCCGTGGCGGGCGGCCTTGTCCAGGCGAGCCGCCGGCTGGGGATGACAGGGCCCGGGAGGGGCTGGGGGACCTCGGAGGCAGGGGAGGGGCCGGCGGCCAGGTCTGCGTCTCCTGCACGGGGCCCACAGTCGCCCTGTGCCCGGTGCGCAGATGACAGCCCGCCTCTGCAGCTCTGGGCGGCCCGTGAAGAGGGCCCACACGCACACGGGTACGCACATTGAACGGTGCTGAGAGGCGGGTGAAGACAATGACCCCCAGCCCTACCCCCTCCTCAGAGACATCTGCTTTCGGTGCTTACTTAAGTCCTCAGCGTTCGTATCATCAATCCCTTTTCTTCTTTAATTTTGTGATGTTTATTTATTTTTGAGAGAGAGAGAAAGAGAGAGACAGAGCGTGAGCAGGGAAAGGCAGAGAGAGAGGGAGACACAGAATCGGAAGCAGGATCCAGGCTCCGGGCCGTCAGCACAGAGCCCGACGCGGGGCTGGAACTCACGAGCCGTGAGATCATGACCTGAGCCGAAGTCGGGCGCTCAACCCACTGAGCCACCCAGGCGCCCCTCAAAATATTTTTATTTTTTTATTTTTTAACTGTTTTTAAAATTTATTTTTGAGAGACAGAGCCTGAGCAGAGGAGGGGCAGAGAGAGAGGGAAACACAGGATCCAAAGCAGGCTGTAGGCTGTGAGCTGTGGGCACAGAGCCCGACGCGGGGCTCGAACTCACGGACCGTGAGATCGTGACCTGAGCCGACGTCAGACGCTTAACGGACTGAGCCACCCGGGGGCCCCCGGGTCATCTATACTTCTGAAACAAACACTGCTTTCTGTGCAGCCCTCGACCTGCCAGTTTTAGGCGATATCTACGGAACGGTTATGCGTCTCCCTGCCTTTCAGCCAGCAGTTTCTCTCCAAGCGGTGGCCCCCCAGATTCTGGACGAATCGTTATTCAGGATTTGCCTTATTTATTTATTTATTTATTAGGGGGCAGAGGGAGAGAGAGAGAGAGAGAGAGAGAGAGAGAGAGAGAATCCCAAGCAGGCTTCGCACTGTCAGCACTAAGCCTGACTTGGGGCTCGACCTTGTGAACTGTCGAACCGTGAGATCGTGACCCGAGCCGAAATCAAGAGTCAGACGCTCAACCCACTGAGCCACCCGGGGGCCCCCATATCGTTTGCTCTTTCCGTCAAGCATGATCGGTCGTGTTTTATTTTTCCATCCCGGCCCCTGACATCCAAGCCCCCTCGCTGGGGCTGCGGGGGCTGCCTCTTCCTCTTGTCTGTCTCCGGGCCGGCTGCCTTCTCGCTTTTCCGCCGCCAGCCGCCTGCTGCGGTCGTGCCGTCCTCCCTCCCAGAACGCGAGCCGTCGGGAGCCCAGGCAGCGTCCGCTGCGGGCCTTCGCCCAAAGCCCGGGTTTGATCAGTATTTGGAGACTCGTGATGGGCGGCGAAGGATCCCCAGAAACATCCGCTCCCGCACAGCGCTCTTAGAAGTGCAGAGGCTGCTTATTCTCGTGGGTTTGGGCAGCAGGCTCCCGGCAAGGTCTGGGGTGAGGGGGAGCAGTCACCTAAACACCCTGAGTTCTAGAACTCGTCAACGTTCGGCCGCTTTGCCTATGTAAGGCTTGTCTGAAGCAAGACCGACCCTTCACCCGGGTTTGGGGCCCTACCGGCCAAGCACGAGCGGAGGCCTCCGCGATCTCACTCGTCTCTGCCAGAATTTGCCCAGACCGCCCGCTCTCCTGCTGGCAGATTTCACGCCACGTGAAGTCAGGGCGCGAGACCCCCTCGGGCTGGCCAGTCCCCACGTCCCGTGGAGGGGCCAGAGGGGCCATCCTTGATGACTTTGCCAGACTATCCTGCCCCAACGCTGCTGTCTTTAAAGACCATTTAGCCAATTTTATTTTCCCCTCAACGAGTTTGAAGCACTTGAAGAAAGATTCCATTGTGAAAATGTCACGGGATTGGGAGTTATTGTCTTAGCTTATTACCGGCTCTCTAGACGAGAGTTTCAGGCTGTGGAATTAGGGCCTTGCTATTTTTGATGTCCTCATTTCTCAAAATAGGTGGTGTGTGAGCAGATTTGCTGGCCCAGATCGCCCACCGGGCCCTTGGGTCTGAGAGCCCCTGCCGCGACTCTCAACCCCCTGCTCGGCCCGAGTCTGCGCCAGGGGCTCGGGGCGCCCCCAGCTTTCGCCTGCACCCCGTGGGGCCAGACGCAAGGTGGCCACTCCTCCCAGGATCTTAGAAGAAAGAAACCGCTTGGCTTTTTTGACTAGTCCGTAGAACGACACAGAAAACACAGGGTTTTCTGATGAATGTACAGGCACACTTAGAAGGATTTCAAGGGCTAGCGATGGATTTGTAGTAAGAACACTGTGCTTCCTTCACACGAGGCTCCCTGCCGCCTCCTAAGATGATGGGGCTGCCCTGGGAATCAGAGAGTGGCCTGTCGACAGAGGTAATCAAGTGACACCAGCATGGTCACATGCAAGGGAATGACAAAAGGGTCCCAGATCGAGCTGGCACTCGGATCAAGCGGGCCCTAAATTCCTGTCCAGTCCTGAGGGCCCTAAAGGCTGAAGGGGTCAAGGGCAAAGTTTACTCAGGCTCAGCTACCCTCATCTGTGTCCCAGCCCCCCGATCCCCATGGGGACGACAAAAAGCAGGTGCTCTGTATACTCTCCCATTTGGTCCCCACTCCTCAAGTGACCGGGGCCCGAGGAGGGGGACTCAGTTCAATGACATCAGGGTGCCCTGAGCATCTACCCAGAACTAGGCTGTGTGCAAGGTGCATACGGTCTAAGGCGGGAGTAGGACAAGCAGGTGGCCCTGAGGGTCTCCCTGTGCCCTGGGCAGGGGTCAAGCCACCCCTGCCTCCCGGCAGTTCTCTGTGGCCCCTGAGGTACTAGGCGGAGGGAGGGGCCGGGCTTTTTATAAGATCAGCCAAATGCCGAAGGAGCGTTTGCTCGTCCTGCTCTGCTCCCCGCCTTCTTAGGAAGCCCTTGCTTCCTTGATAGAACACACGTGCCTCTACTTACTTTCTGTATCTGCTGAGATGCTGTCATCTGAGTCCCCCACCTGGGAGCCCCACGGGAGTGAGGACTGTGGCGGTTTAGCTTCCCAGCGGCCTGGGGGAAGCCCCACATGCGTTGAGTGGAGGGCTGAGTGGGCGAGTGCCCTTTGAAACAGAGGACTTGAAGAGAAGGTCAAGTTTGACCTCAGATGTTTCTCTAGAGTATCAGCCTCTCCAGGACAGCACCAATTCTGTGAATCTCGCTCTGTGTTCTGGGGGGGGGGGGGCATGCGGCTGGCCTCTTTGTCAAGGAGACTCCGGAGACGAGATGGGGGTCAGGGGTGGAGGTGGGGATGGGGGTGGGATGGGGCGTGGGGGTGGGAGGGAGAGGCATGGAGGTCCCCGCTTGGCCTGGCTGCAGCTGCATCATCAGTGACATTGAGGACAGTCCCTTCCTTAGTCCAATTTCCCTGTCATTTCCTCTTCAACCCAGGGGTTACTTAGAAATGTGTTGCTTAACATACAAGCACAGGGTTTCTAGTGTCTTCCAGTTACTGAGTTCTATGTTAATTCCAAGTTGCCACAGAGGGCAGTTGGGATGTGCTGGGACAACTGGATATCGGGAAGCAATGAAACTCAACCTTTACCTCCCATTATACACCAAAATCAATTCAAGGGATGCCTGGATGGCTCAGTTGGTTGAGTGTCCCACTCTTGATTTCGGCTCAGGTTGTGATCTCACAGTTCATGAGATTGAGCCCCACATGGGCTCTGCACCGACAGCATGGAAACTGCTTGGGATTCTCTCTCTGTCTCTCTCTGTCCTTCCCCCACTTGTGCATTCACTCTGTCTCTCTCCCAAAATAAATAAACATTTAAACAAAAGAAAACAAAAGAAACACTCAATTCAACGACACATCACATCTGAATGTATAAACAAAAACTGTAAACCTTCTAGAACAGACACCGGGAGGATATCATTGTGACTTTGAAAACACTTCTCAGACAGGACATAGAAAGGAAATAGCAACAAGAAAGCTAAATTACTAGCCTTTATCAAAATTAAAAACTCTCTTCATCAAATCAAAAGACACCACTAAGAAAACAAAAGGAAAGGAAAACAAATCACTGACTTGGAAAAGATATTCACAAAATATTTATTAAGACCATGGACTTGCATCCAGCATATATAAAGAATTCCTACAACTCAATAATAAAAAGACAAGCAACCCAAGTAAAAATGGGCAAAACATGTGAACAGACACTTCACGTGGCTATCTGGCACTCCATGGGTGTTTGCCTTTCTTTTGCCTACTGAGCATCTTCTGGCTTCTGGTGTTGGCACCTAGTTTTCTTGGTCAACCACCCTTCCTCTGTCCATGTGGTTGGGTGGAGCTCACTCTCCCTTCTGGTCCCTGAAGGAGGCCATCAGAGCTTCACATTCCTCTACTGCAAAGTCTGCTCAGAGATGGGCACATGATCCAATCAGAGCCAGGGAGAGGCCATTCCAGGATTTTCTTCAGAACCTTGGGAGAGACAGTCTTTTGTCCCGTAGTCCCAGAGCGGCCGGTGACCAGCCTGCTATGCCACGGGGAGAGCCAGCCTACAAGTGCATCTGACATAGAAAAGGGCAGAGCCAGGATGGGGAGATTCCAAAGCTGCTGCTTGAATCCCTGGATCAGGCCTAGCCTGAAGTCCAGTGTGGTAGATTGCAAAAATGGCCACACATTCTTTCCCTTCCCTGTAAGCAGGCTTCTTTGCATTGTGACCTTTGAGTCCTCCTCCAGTCAAGAGATTGAGTCTACTTCTCCACCTGCTTGAATCTGGGCTTGGCCTTGTGACTTACTCCGGCCAAGGCAGTGGTAGCAAATATGACACAAGCAGAGGCTAGGAAAGAGATTGTGTGTAGGGCTGCTCTCTCCTACTGTTCCTGGGCCAGCCTGCTAGAGGGCAAGACACGTACACGGCCCTTTTGCCCCATCACCCCTCAACCACCAGCACCAACTGACAGCCAGAGCCAACTGGCCATCTCATGAGTCAGGTCCTCAGTTTAATTGCCCCGGCTAATGGCCAGACTGCCCAGCTGACTCAGCCTCATGAGCAATAGTACGATGCTGTTTGTATTATCATAGTTTGGGATGGTTTGTTACACAGCAGAGGCTAACTGATACACAAGATCAATGTCTAGACTTTTCAGTTATACAAGACAGAGGAATCCCTTTATTTGCTTTGGCCTTGTTTTGTTGGGTTTATATCCCTTTCATGGAGCAAACTCCAAGTCTGAGCTGTCCCTGCTCCTCCCCACCATCCTGCCAAGAGTCTCATGCAAGCATTTATCTGAAGCTGTTTTTGAATCTACAAATATATGTGAGTCTCTCTATATATTTGAATCAACAACCGTATTGAGATTAACCCAAATCTTACGCAAGGTGTGGGTGCCTGTGGACCGAGTAAACAAAAAACAATATTCTACCTTTGTGTCTAATGCCAGCTCTAATCACACCTGATCTTTTCACTTGCCATCCACCACCATCCTGTGGTTTTAGGCCGACTTCTGCTTCCCGACGCCTTCTAGAAGTTTCTCCCCATTGGCTGGTGGTGTGTGCAGACTCAGAGGTGACACGTGCGTGTTCTCGCCCAGGTCCTCTAAGATGACCCACTTCCTCCTCAATTCTGGGACAAGCTGGTGTCACCCATTAATCATGGCAACCTCACTGAGCGCTCACCTGCCTCTGCCTCGGAGCAGAGGGAGTGCCGGGTCACACAGGAGCCGAGAGCCTGGGAGTCTTTCAGGCTTGTGATTGGCGGCCTCGCCTAGTGGGTGCTTCACCCTCGGTGGGGCAGCAGCTGGGCCTTAGACACTTCCAGACAGTTGTTCTGTTTCCCTCTCAGAGGCGGACCCCAAGGCTGGAATAAGGAGGATGGGGACTCTTTCCTGGTGCCCGCTGGTCTTGGGGGCCCAAAATGAGGGACCGGACTCTCCCGGCCCAGCAGAGAGAGTCTTCTGGAGCTGGACAGTGGAAGGCTGAGGCTGGTCTCATCAGAAAATGCCCAGCAATACCTGCCCTGGGGGAGTACAGCCTGGGTCACGACGCTGAGGCTGCACTCGGTGGGAACAAATTGGAAGGCCACTAGGGTCGGTGCCAGAACGACCACCTGTGCCCTGGGCTGCCATGGTGTGCTGCACTGGGGGTCTGCACCCGCCCCCTGTCTCCAAGTGGCCTTTCGTTGGTAGCTGCCCACTTTGAGCGGACGTCCACAGCAGCAGCCCAGAGGCCACCCAGCGGGGCAGTGGTGGCCCCAGGCCCTTCAGGAGGCAGAGACGATGGCCAGCGTCTCCAAGTGACGGCTGACACGGGGCAGTCACTGCCATGAGGGAAGACCCTACCGCAGGCACTGGGAAGGCCAGGAACGCAAGGAGAAGGATGCTCCCGTGTGGATTAGAGTGAGTTCCCGGGGAGGGCTGCCCAGTCCCTGTCACCGTTGGCAAGGCCAGGCTCTCCACCAACGGTCCCCTGTCCCTAACGGACTCTCCTCTGCCTCCCAGCCCACCAGCCCACCGGTCTGTCTGGTTCCTGAGCTGGACCCATGAGGAACATGGGCTGGGAGGCAGGGCAGAGCCAGGACCATAACCCACGGTGCCTGAGACATGGGAGAATCTCCATAGTCACACCCGGGATACAGTGGGTTCCCCCCACCCCCGCAGCCTGCACCCTGGCTGTCCGGGGAGAGGCAGCATTCCCAGTGGTGGGATGGGACAGCAGGGCCCTGCAGGCTTGGCTATAAGGGGAGGGGTCTTTCCTGTGGCTGGAAATTCTGGGGCTGACCTCAGGATGCTTTGGGGATGTAGGACCATTGGGACAGGGAGATAGATGCATGCAGTGACCGGGAGCAGGGTCTGGAGACCAGAGGCTCCGGGGTCAAATTCCAGCCCTGATGTTGGCCCCTGTACCCACAGAGTCTCCTCCTGGGGGCTTGCCTTTCAGGATGCTCTATAGGGTGGTATTAGTAACTCCCCGTGGGGACATGTGGGGGTACAATGAATTGCATGGCAAGTACCCAGCTGAGCACCTCCCGGTATGGGGCAATCAACAAATGGGAGATAATACAACCGTCACCAATGTCATCATTGTCACCACCATCACCGCCACCATCGTTTTCACCGTGCTCCCTGTTGGTACAACCGGTCTTGGAACCATCACTGAGCACAGTGATAATAGCCAGTGTCTCTGGGTGCACGAGACACTGTGCAACTGACAGAGCATCTGGTTCCCTTTGTTGCCGACGTCACACTAAGGGAGCACGGGGGGTGACGCCCGGCATTTGGAGGACTGAGGCTCAGCGAGGTCGGTCTCCTGGCCCCGGGTCACCCAGCTGGTCAGCAGTAAAGTCAGGACCCAAGGCGTCGGTGCCATTTAGAGGTGACCTATCTTGGACCTGGGCCCCGCTCAGCCTGGACTCCGGGCAGAGCGTCGGCTGCAGCAGTGGGGATTGTCTCCTTCGCTCTGCCTACCATGAGCCCCCAGTCTGGGCATGATGAAGTGTGTCATCAGTGGGCACAATTACCCTGATTCGTGCACACCACAGGCTTCATCACCACATTCATAAAGGGGAGCCTTGCACTGGGGGAAACATGGCAAAATCATCCCGAGTCTGCAGAAAGGCAGTGAGGAGGGCCCTGGGGTCAGAGGTGGGAGGGAGAGCCTGCGCCGAGGGGGGTGGTCTCCTTCACAGCATCTGTCTGCCCATCTGCATCCAATTCTGGTCTATCTATCCCTCATCTACCTACTTACCTACCCACCACCCGCCCATCCACCCTCCCAACCATCCCCCCACTCATCCATCCATTCATCCATCCATCCTTCCAGTTAGCCAGCCAGCCAGCTGCCCAGCCACCCCTCTATCCATCCACCCACTCATCCATCCATCCATCCATCCATCCGCCCTCCCAACCATCCACCCACACAGCCACCCATCCATCCATCCATCCATCCATCCATCCTTCCAGTTAGCCATCCAGCCAGCTATCCAGCCACCCCTCTATCCATCCACCCTCCCAACCATCCCCCCACTCCATCCATCCATCCATCCATCCCTCCATCCATCTACCCTCCCAACCATCCACCCACTCATCCATCCATCCATCCATCCATCCATCCTTCCAGTTAGCCAGCCAGCCAGCTGCCCAGCCACCCCTCTATCCATCCACCCTCCCAACCATCCACCCACACAGCCACCCATCTATCCATCCAGCTACCCACCCATCCATGCACCCAATCTATCCCTCCATCCCACGTGCCTCTACACGGGGTTGGGAAAGAGGTCGCCGAGCCAAAGTGAGGCCATCCGTGCAGGGGTTAAGAGACCCACGACCTGACCCGTCAACCCAAGGCAGGTGGTGACCTCAATGAAGAAGAAATAGACGCCCTGAGCTTCTCACTTTGCAGGGACACGTGACCAGAGGGCTTTGGAGGTGTGGTTCTCACAGGTTTCCTTCTGGGGAGCGAAGTTAAACCTGGAGCCTGGAAAGGAGAAGCTGGGATTTCTGGGGCAGGTTTGAACCCTCATCCTCCTCCATGGTCTCCTCCAGAGACCATTGTCTGCCTCAGATTTCCTTGGCTGTTCACCTGCATACCTGCCTGGAGGCCATCTGAGCTCATGGCCAAGAGAGCGCCCACTGGGGCTTATGGGCCCCACCCTCGGGCCCAAGTGCTGGTTCGAGGACCTGTGGGGGCCGTGGAGCACCGGGTCTGAGACCGTCCTCTGCCGGGGCTCTGCCTGATGCTGGCCGGTGGCTCAGCGGGAGGTGACAGAGGGGAGGGGCCTGTGTGTACCCCTTCCAATAATTAAACTATCTTTTAAGACAAAAAGGCCTGAGGCCTGAGGGTCCTCTCGGAGACCCCACGACCGTTTGGGAAGTTCCACGGGGTGCCGGCTTCATCAGGTTGATGTGCGGCTGTCCGCCAAGAGGCAGAAGCGATTGGACGCCCCGCCCCGATCGCCGGTTGCTCCCCGACCCCCCAGCCAGGTTCCCCTGACCTCGAGTCTCTGCTCAGAAGCACAAAGCGCCTCCAGCCGGGAACTGCAGGTGGCTGCTGGGCCAGGAGAAGGGCTGGGACATCTGCCCCCACGTCCTTGGTAGCTGGGTGACCTTGGGGGCCTGAGCTCTGCATCTTCGTGGGGTTAAAGGGGTCTCCGTGCATTTCCTGGCAACGAGCAGGCCCTCAGGAGCTGTGGTGTCCTGCTCTGGCTGGGGTCTGAGTGGACAGGCCCATCCGCCGAGCCCCGGTGTGGGCTGGGGGCTCCGAGGATCCCCTGGACCTGCTGGCCGAGCCCAAGGGGCCCGCAGCTGGGAGAAAGCCAGGGTGCCATCAAATCCCGGGGCCCTCCTACAACCACAGTGAGAGGGACCGCTGGCCGAGTGTCGCCGTGGTACACATTTCACACGCGTCCTTCCTTTTCAACAGCACTGCAAAGTCCGTCCCGTTGTCCCTGGCTCACCGACGAGGACGTGGGTCCCGGAGCTAAGTCCAAGGCCATGCCGTGCTGCCCGCGAGTGGCAGAGGAGAACCTTGGCTCAGAGCGGACGTCCCTCTCTCTCCACGCACACGCTGCCTGCCTTCTCCTGGGTTTCTGCTTCTTTGTTCCCTGGGACCCTACTGGCTCAAGCCCTCTGATCCCGGGAGGCCCAAACCCCTTCGTCCCCAACCTGTCGATGGGTGAACGGCCCGGGGGCTGGGAGGCTGGCGCTTGAGCCAGCAGCGGCCCCAGCCAGCGGCACGGGAAGCCACGACTGACGTGTAGGACGGCCGGAGTCAACACTCTGCTCCCCGCCTGTGACGACAGACGGCTCCCCACTCAGGCCCAGCTCCCTGTGGGAAGGGCTCTGTCGGGCGAGTCACGTCGGGCTGGCGGTGTCTGCCCCACAGGCCACGGGTGTGGTCCGGCCTTGGCACCGGGACGGCCTGCGATGGATCACACGCTGCCTCCCGGGCAGGGCTGGGCCCTCCCGCCCACGGCGTCCTGGCCCCCAGCTCACCGACCCCGCCGCCGAGGCCAGGGCCGCTCCGGGGTGGTGCGGGCGACGGGGTCTGCCCCTCAGCCGGGGTCCGGCAGGGGCTGGGCACAGCAGGGGGCCCTGGACGTGGGGGACAGGCCTGGCGGTCTTGGGATTTCCTCTCAGGAAAGGATTCAGGCCCGGCGCTCCGCGAACCCATCATCACTGCTCTGTGTGTTTCAGAGGAAGATTCGAAGCTACCGGAAGATTCCGGGCCACAGTGTTTGCTGCAGTCTGGAGTGTTAACTGGGCCCACCACGGAGGACGCACCCCTGCTGGCACACGCCCGGGCCCCACACGGCTCACGTGGCCCCGGTCTCCGGCTCTGGACGCCGCGTCCCGCCGTGGCCTCGTCCACGGCCTCGTCCACGCTGCCTGCAAGTCGCTCTGAGATGCAAATCTCACCATTTCGCTTGCCGCCTCGTCAGGGTCCTCGCGGGGTTTTACCCCAAAATGGTTCAAGGGCGGAGACGTTAACGAAAGCGTGGGGTATGGAAGTCGAGGCAGGGCCAAGGGCACAAGCTGGGAGGCACCCGCCGGGGGCCACGGTCGCCACACTGGGGGGCGGCACGTGGCATCTGGGGCCTCAGCGCCTCGGAAGGAGCTCCATCCGGCGCCTGCCTCCCTCACCTCACTGACTCCCCCCGAGACTCCAGCCACACGAGGGGGAATCTCGGTGCCGGGCCCCCGATGGGCTCGGAAGGCCTGCCGAACGCGGGACACCACACAGCACACAAGTGACGCTCACCGAGGGACAGGCCCCCCCGTCCCACACCTTCTCTGCCGGTTCCCACCCTGCACCGTGCTGGGGCCACCGCCCTTGGTGACAGCTGGGGAAACCAAGTCCCGGCAAGGCTGCGACTCCCTGGGGTGCTCTGCCGTCCGGACGCTTGTGGGGAACGTGCTCGTGCAGCCCACCCCCCTCTCTAAATGCCCGGAGACAGCGACACACGCCCCCCACGGGCACACAGGCACCCCCTCCAGGGGCCACGCCGTCCCCTGCACACACACGCTGGCGGAAAACAGCACTGCCGACCTTCACCGCTTTGCAAAGTCAGGCTGGAGCGCCACCTGCCAACCTTGCGTCAGGGCGACACCTACCGGCGGCCGCTTCTCACTCGCGCACAGCCCTGGACCCGAGGGTGCAAACTCGCAGACCCAGGTCCTGCCCGGGGCAGGGGCTGAGTTGCCCGCTGGGCCATCTGAGTCTGCGTATTCCCACGTGCCCCAAGGACGCGGCCCGCGTGGCACCGAGCTGGGGGGAGTCTCCCGGCACCGAGTATCTACCGAGAGGCCACGGAGCTGGCGGTGGGCGACCGTGCCCGGTAGCCCGGCCCCGTTTCCTCCTCGCGGCGACTCCAGCGGGCAGGCCTCATGGCCTTGCTTTGCTCTTCGGACCCCGGTTTGGGAGAAGCAGAGTCTGTCCCACGTCTCGGTCCCGCAGGGAGGGGGTGGCAGCCCAGAATGGGAACAGTGGACGTCCGGGCCCGTGCTGTGTAGACGCGGCCTAACGGCCTCCCCCGAACAGGGGCTCGGAGAGCGTCGGGCGCTGTGAGTTCCTAGGGGCAGGCCCTGCGGCCCCACGCGGGACGCACGGACTCGCTCAAGGACGGTGGTGAAGGGGGCCGGGCAGCCGGGCAGGAGCCCAAGCGGGCATTTTCAGGAAGTTCGCCGAACACCGCCTCTCACGAGGTCCCTGTGGTGGGCGGGGCTCCCCCCCAACCAGGCGGTTGGGATGCACAGATGATACATGGACGGGCCAGCGTCCCCAGACGTGACAGCGCCCCGGGGGAGGTGCCTGGGCCCCCCTGAGGTGAGAGGATTGACAACCCGGCTCCCTAGGAGTCTCCGCTCGAGCGGGAGAGGCCGACCTCCCACGTGGACCCCAGTCGGAGGCTCGCTGCTGCAGGACCAGATGCCCTGAGAGGGTGCGGCTGCCCAGAACACACAGGGATGATGTCACAGCCTCCCGAGGCCGGAGCCAGGTGTGGGCTCTGCCCCCTCTAGCCTGCGGCCTGGGTGCCGCGCAGAGGACAACACGTGATTCGCAGCCATCGCCCCGGGACCGGACCGTCGCCTGAGCCCCGGGCCCCGCCGGCCACGCCCATCTCAGAGGTGGAAGCTGGGTCTCAGAGGACAGGCACCGGACAGAGCTGGGACTTGAACCCAGGCCTTCGGATGCCCTGTCATGTGCTGGCTTGATTATACCCTAGGCCGCAGCTGTCCCCGAAGAGGGACAGTCCACAGCTGGGCCGTGACCACTCGGGGCCCGCCACACGCCGGACAAAGGCTGGGGCTTCCGGGCCCTGGCCCGCCGAGGGGGGGTAGGCCTGAGTCGGGGGGCCGTGCGGACAGGCGCACGGCTGCAAAGAGCGGCCCCCGAATCTCAAAGCCCAGAGCTGCCTCTCCCACGTCAGGCTGCCTTCTGCACTGACTCCGGCCTCAAACCTCAGGGTCCCGGGACCCTCCTCGTCTTGTAGAAAGCCGTGGAAGGTGCCGGGGAAGGCAACGTGCCGGCCTGCGGTCAATCCTCTTGATAAAACATGCCTCGCTCACAAATCCTCCTCTGGGCAAATTGTTGTGCCCTCCTTCGGTGCCCGGTCAGCCCCTTGACAAAGGAACCGGCTTCCGCTGGGCCTGCAGGCCCTCCCACCCTGTCTGCCTTCACCCCCTAGTGGCCATCACCCCCCACCTTCTGTCGTCCCATCTGCCCTCGGCCCCCTCCCACCCTTGCCCCCCAGTGGCCATCACCCCCCACCTTCCGTCGTCCCGCC